>NC_057802.1:10148320-10149060 GCF_018294505.1 Triticum aestivum | reverse complement strand
CGCGCGCCGCCCCTGCCCTGCCGTCGCACGCCGCCCCTGCCCCGGCGCCCCAAGCCCCCTCCTAGTTTAATTTTTATTTATTATTTTTTTTGTTCATATGTGATGTATATATATGTGAGAAATGATATATATGAGAAATGATGATGATATATATGAGAAAGGATATATATGTGAGAAATTTTTATATATGTGAGAAATGATATATATGAGAAATGATATATATGAGAAATGATATATAAAAGTTTTATATATGTGAGAATTTTTTTTGTTCATATGTGAGAAATGATATATATGTGAGAAAAGTTTTTGTTCATATGTGAGAAATGATATATATGAGAAATGATATATATGTGAGAATTTTTTTTGTTCATATGTGAGAAATGATATATATGAGAAATGATATATATGTGAGAATTTTTTTTGTTCATATGTGAGAAATGATATATATGTGAGAAATTTTTTTGTTCGATATATATGAGAAATGATATATATGTGAGAAGTTTTATATATGCAAAAGTTACAATTTTAGAAAAGTTTTCGAAATTTTAGAAATGATGATCCATGGTCTGCCGTCGTCGATCGATATACCCCTCCCGATAACTTCAACATGAGGGGGGATAACTTCAACACGAGGGGGGGTCGATATACCCCTCCCCGATAACATTATTTTCCCGTGTATATATGTATGTCATCGTTGTCGATATAACCCCCTCCCGATAACTTCAACACTTGGGGGGGGG
>NC_057802.1:10133894-10148063 GCF_018294505.1 Triticum aestivum | reverse complement strand
ACCCAAACCCTAGAAAAAAACGATGTCGGTCTCCTACCCCCTCCCACCGCGCCCCTACCCTTGAAGCGTTGTCGAGGCCACCCCAAACCCGGAATAAGGTCTACGTTTGCCACTAATATATCCACATGCTGTCATGTTTGTGTAATGATTGCCATGTTGTAATATTTGCAGAAACAATGGAGCACGGACGAGACGAGGAAGCAGAAGAGGTGTTGGGGACATAATCTTAGCCGGGCGTGATGTTGAAGGAAATATGCCCTAGAGGCAATAATAAAGTACTATTTATTTCCTTATATCATGATAAAAGTTTATTATTCATGCTAGAATTGTATTAACCGGAAACATAATACTTGTGTGAATACATAGACAAACTATATGTCACTAGTATGCCTCTACTGGACTAGCTCGTTGATCAAAGATGGTTATGTTTCCTAGCCATAGACATGAGTTGTCATTTGATTAACGGGATCACCTCATTAGGAGAATGACGTGATTGACTTGACCCATCCCGATAGCTTAGCACTCGATCGTTTAGTATTCTGCTATTGCTTTCTTCATGACTTATACATGTTCCTTTGACTATGAGATTATGCAACTCCCGTTTACCGGAGGAACACTTTGTGTGCTACCAAACGTCACAACGTAAATGGGTTATTATAAAGGTGCTCTATCGGTGTCTCCAAAGGTACTTGTTGGGTTGGCGTATTTCGAGATTAGGATTTGTCACTCCGATTGTTGGAGAGGTATCTCTGGGCCCTCTCGGTAATGCACATCATTATAAGCCTTGCAAGCATTGCAGCTAATGAGTTAGTTGCGGGATGATGCATTACGGAACGAGTAAAGAGACTTGCCGGTAACGAGATTGAACTAGGTATTGAGATACCGACGATCGAATCTCGGGCAAGTAACATACCGATGACAAAGGGAACAACGTATGTTGTTATGCGGTTTGACCGATAAAGATCTTCATAGAATATGTGGGAGCCAATATAAACATCTAGGTTCCACTATTGGTTATTGACAAGAGAGGTGTCTCGGTCATGTCTACATAGTTCTCGAACCCGTAGGGTCCGCACGCTTAAGGTTTCGATGACGGTTATATTATGAGTTTATGAGTTTGATGTACCGAAGGTTGTTCGGGGTCCCGGATGTGATCACGTACATGATGAGGAGTCTCTAAATGGTCGAGACATAAAGATTGATATATTGGAAGCCTATGTTTGGATATCGGAAGTGTTCCGGGTGAAATCGGGATTTTACCGGAGTACCGGGAGGTTACCGGAACCCCCCGGGAGGCTGTTGGGCCTTGGTGAACCTTAGTGGGAAAGGTGAGCACCAGCGGTACTACCGCCTCGCTCGCGGTACTGCCGCCTAAGGAACCTAGGCGGTACTACCGCTTGGTAGGCGGTACTACCGCCCGACTCCGACTAGGAGCAAGGGGAGTCCTATTCCCGGTGTGAGTAGGACTCCTCCTGGCGCCTCCAACCCTGGCCGACCTCCCCCTTGGCTCCTTTATATACAAAGGCAGGGGGGCGCCACACGGACGATTGATTAGATCTCTTAGCCGTGTGCGGCGCCCCCCTATACCAGATTACACCTCGATCATACTGTAGCGGTGCTTAGGCGAACCCTGCGTCGGTAGAACGTCAACATCGTCACCACGCCGTCGTGCTGACGAAACTCTCCCTCAACACTCGGCTGGATCGGAGTTCGAGGGACGTCATCGAGCTGAACGTGTGCTGAACTCGGAGGTGCCGTACGTTCGGTGCTTGATCGGTCGGATCGTGAAGACGTACAACTACATCAACTGTTGATCGGTCGGATCGTCAAGTACGACTACATCAACCCCGTTGTCATAACGCTTTCGCTTTCGGTCTACGAGGGTACGTGGACACACTCTCCCTCTCGTTGCTATACATCACCATGATCCTGTGTGAGCGTAGGAAATTTTTTGAAATTACTACGAAACCCAACAGTGGCATCCGAGCCTGGTTTTATGCGTTGATGTTATGCACGAGTAGAACACAAGTGAGTTGTGGGCGATATAACTCATACTGCTTACCAGCATGTCATACTTTGGTTCGGCGGTATTGTGAGATGAAGCGGCCCGGACCGACATTACGCGTACGCTTACGCGAGACCGGTTTCACCGTTGCGAGCAGTCGTTGCTTAAAGGTGACTGGCTACGCCCGGTCCTTGCGAAGGTTAAAACATCATCTACTTGACAAACTATCGTTGTGGTTTTGATGCGTAGGTAAGAACGGTTCTTGCGAAGCCCGTAGCAGCCACGTAAAACTTGCAACAACAAAGTATAGGACGTCTAACTTGTTTTTGCAGGGCATGTTGTGATGTGATATGGTCAAGGCATGATGTGATATAATTTGTTGTATGAGATGATCATGTTTTGTAACCGAGTTATCGGCAACTGGGAGGAGCCATATGGTTGTCGCTTTATTGTATGCAATGAAATCACGATGTAATGCTTTACTTTATCACTAAGCAGTAGCGATAGTCGTGAAAGCATAAGTTTGGCGAGACGACAACGATGCTACGATGGAGATCAAGGTGTCGCGCCGATGACGATGGTGATCATGACGGTGCAATGATGCTACGATGGAGATCAAGGTATCGTGCCGGTGACGATGGTGATCGTGAAGGTGCTTCGGAGATGAAGATCACAAGCACAAGATGATGATGGCCATATCATATCACTTATATTGATTGCATGCGATGTTTATCTTTTATGCATCTTATTTTCCTTAGAACGACGGTAGCATTATAAGATGATCTCTCACTAAATTATCAAGTAAAAGGTGTTCTCCCTGAGTATGCACCGTTGCAAAAGTTCTTCGTGCTGAGACACCACGTGATGATCGGGTGTGATAGGCTCTACGTTCAAATACAACGGGTGCAAAACAGTTGCGCACGCGGAATACTCAGGTTAAACTTGACGAGCCTAGCATATAACAGATATGGCCTCGGAACACGGAGACCGAAAGGTCGAGCGTGAATCATATAGTAGATATGATCAACATAGTGATGTTCACCATTGAAACTACTCCGTCTCACGTGATGATCCGACACGGTTTAGTTGATTTGGATCACGTGATCACTTAGAGGATTAGAGAGATGTCTATCTAAGTGGGAGTTCTTAAGTAATATGATTAAATTGAACTTAAATTTATCATGAACTTAGTACCTGATAGTATCTTGCTTGTCTATGTTGTTGTAGATAGATGGCCCGTGCTGTTGTTCCGTTAAATTTTAATGCGTTCCTTGAGAAAGCAAAGTTGAAAGATGATGGTAGCAATTACACGGACTGGGTCCGTAACTTGAGGATTATCCTCATTGCTGCACAGAAGAAGTACGTCCTGGAAGCACCGCTAGGTGTACCACCTGCGCCGGCAACTGCATACATTATGAATGCCTGGCAGTCGCGTGTTGATGATTACTCGATAGTTCAGTGTGCCATGCTTTACGGCTTAGAACCGGGCCTTCAACGACGTTTTGAACGTCATGGAGCATATGAGATGTTTCAGGAGTTGAAGTTAATATTTCAAGCAAATGCCCGGATTGAGAGATATGAAGTCTCCATTAAGTTCTATAGCTGCAAGATGGAGGAGAATAGTTCTGTCAGTGAGCATATACTCAAGATGTCTGGGTATCATAATCACATGATTCAGCTGGGAGTTAATCTTCCGGATGATAGCGTCATTGACAGAATTCTTCAATCACTGCCACCAAGCTACAAGAGCTTCGTGATGAACTATAATATGCAAGGGATGGAAAAGACTGTTCCCGAGCTCTTCGCGATGCTAAAGGCTGCGGAGGTAGAAATCAAAACGGAGCATCAAGTGTTGATGGTTAACAAAACCACCAGTTTCAAGAAAAAGGGCAAAGGGAAGAAGAAGGGGAACTTCAAGAAGAAGAACAAGCAAGTTGCTGCTCAGGAGAAGAAACCCAAGTCTGGACCTAAGCCTGAGGCTGAGTGCTTCTACTGCAAACAAACTGGTCACTGGAAGCGGAACTGCCCCAAGTATTTGGCGGATATGAAGGATGGCAAGGTGAACAAAGGTATATATGATATACATGTTATTGATGTGTACCTTACTAGTACTCGCAGTAGCACCTGGGTATTTGATACTGGTTCTGTTGCTAATATTTGCAACTCGAAACAGGGGCTACGGATTAAGCGAAGATTGGCTAAGGATGAGGTGACGATGCGCGTGGGAAACGGTTCCAAAGTCGATGTGATCGCAGTCGGCACGCTACCTCTACATCTACCTTCGGGATTAGTTTTAGACCTAAATAATTGTTATTTGGTGACAGCGTTGAGCATGAACATTATATCTGGATCTTGTTTGATGCGAGACGGTTATTCATTTAAATCAGAGAATAATGGTTGTTCTATTTATATGAATAATATCTTTTATGGTCATGCACCCTTGATGAACGGTCTATTTTTGTTGAATCTCGATAGTAGTAATACACATATTCATAATATTGAAACCAAAAGTTGCAGAGTTGATAATGATAATGCTACTTATTTGTGGCACTGCCGTTTATGTCATATCGGTGTAAAGCGCATGAAGAAACTCCATACTGATGGACTTTTGGAACCTCTTGATTATGAATCACTTGGTACTTGCGAACCGTGCCTCATGGGCAAGATGACTAAAACGCCGTTCTCCGGAACTATGGAGCGAGCAACTGATTTGTTGGAAATCATACATACTGATGTATGTGGTCCAATGAATGTTGAGGCTCGCAGCGGGTATCGTTATTTTCTCACCTTCACAGATGATTTAAGCAGATATGGGTATATCTACTTAATGAAGCATAAGTCTGAAACATTTGAAAAGTTCAAGGAATTTCAGAGTGAAGTGGAAAATCATCGTAACAAGAAAATAAAGTTTCTACGATCTGATCGTAGAGGAGAATATTTGAGTTACGAGTTTGGTATTCATTTGAAAAATTGCGGAATAGTTTCGCAACTCACGCCACCCGGAACACCACAGCGTAATGGTGTGTCCGAACGTCGTAATCGTACTTTACTAGATATGGTACGATCTATGATGTCTCTTACTGATTTACCGCTATCGTTTTGGGGCTATGCTCTAGAGACTGCTGCATTCACGTTAAATAGGGCACCATCTAAATCCGTTGAGACGACGCCTTATGAACTGTGGTTTGGCAAGAAACCAAAGTTGTCGTTCCTTAAAGTTTGGGGCTGCGATGCTTATGTGAAAAAGCTTCAACCTGATAAGCTCGAGCCCAAATCGGAGAAATGTGTCTTCATAGGATACCCAAAAGAGACTGTTGGGTACACCTTCTATCACAGATCCGAAGGCAAGACTTTTGTTGCTAAATTTGGATCCTTTCTAGAGAAGGAGTTTCTCTCGAAAGAAGTGAGTGGGAGGAAAGTAGAACTTGATGAGATAACTGTATCTACTCCATTGTTGGAAGGTAGTTCATCACAGAAATCTGTTCCTGTGACTCCTACACCAATTAGTGAGGAAGTTAATGATGGTGATCATGAAACTTTAGATCAAGTAACCACTGAACCTCGTAGATCAACCAGAGCAAGATCCGCACCAGAGTGGTACGGTAATCCTGTTTTGGAAGTTATGTTACTAGACCATGACGAACCTACGAACTATGAAGAAGCAATGGTGAGCCCAGATTCCGCAAAATGGCTTGAGGACATGAAATCTGAGATGGGATCCATGTATGAGAACAAAGTGTGGACTTTCGTTGACTTGCCCGGTGATCGGCAAGCAATTGAGAATAAATGGATCTTTAAGAAGAAGACTGACGCTGACGGTAATGTTACTGTCTACAAAGCTCGACTTGTTGCAAAAGGGTTTCGACAAGTTCAAGGGATTGACTACGATGAGACTTTCTCACCCGTAGCGATGCTTAAGTCCATCCGAATCATGTTAGCAATTGCCGCATTTTATGATTATGAAATTTGGCAAATGGATGTAAAAACTGCATTCCTGAATGGGTTTCTGGAAGAGGAGTTGTATATGATGCAACCGGAAGGTTTTATCGATCCAAAGGGAGCTAACAAAGTGTGCAAGCTCCAGCGATCCATTTATGGACTGGTGCAAGCCTCTCGGAGTTGGAATAAACGTTTCGATAGTGTGATCAAAGCATATGGGTTTATACAGACTTTTGGAGAAGCCTGTATTTACCAGAAAGTGAGTGGGAGCTCTGTAGCATTTCTGATATTATATGTGGATGACATATTGTTGATCGGAAATGATATAGAATTTCTGGATAGCATAAAGGGATATTTGAATAAGAGTTTTTCAATGAAAGACCTCGGTGAAGCTGCTTATATATTGGGCATTAAGATCTATAGAGATAGATCAAGATGCTTGATTGGACTTTCACAAAGCACATACCTGGACAAGATTTTGAAGAAGTTCAAAATGGATCAGGCGAAGAAAGGGTTCTTGCCTGTGTTGCAGAGTGTGAAGTTGAGTAAGACTCAATGCCCGACCACTGCAGAAGATAGAGAGAAGATGAAAGATGTTCCCTATGCTTCAGCCATAGGCTCTATCATGTATGCAATGTTGTGTACCAGACCTGATGTGTGCCTTGCTATTAGTTTAGCAGGGAGGTACCAAAGTAATCCTGGAGTGGATCACTGGACAGCGGTCAAGAACATCCTGAAATACCTGAAAAGGACTAAGGATATGTTTCTCGTTTATGGAGGTGACAAAAGAGCTTGTCGTAAGTGGTTACGTCGATGCAAGATTTGACACTGATCCGGACGATTCTAAATCGCAAACCGAATACGTATTTATACTGAACGGAGGAGCTGTCAGTTGGACAAGTTCTAAACAAAGTGTCATGCCGGGATCTACATGTGAAGCGGAGTACATAGCTGCTTCGGAAGCAGCAAATGAAGGAGTCTGGATGAAGGAGTTCATATCCGATCTAGGTGTCATACCTAGTGCATCGGGTCCAATGAAAATCTTTTGTGACAATACTAGTGCAATTGCCTAAACACATCGAACCCAGATTTCACAAAAGGACCAAACACATCAGGAGACGCTTCAACTCCATCAGGGACCAAGTCCAGGTGGGAGACATAGAAATTTGCAGATACATACGGATCTGAATGTTGCAGACCCGTTGACTAAGCCTCTTCCACGAGCAAAACATGATCAGCACCAAGGCTCCATGGGTGATAGAATCATTACAGTGTAATCTAGATTATTGACTCTAGTGCAAGTGGGAGACTGAAGGAAATATGCCCTAGAGGCAATAATAAAGTATTATTTATTTCCTTATATCATGATAAAAGTTTATTATTCATGCTAGAATTGTATTAACCGGAAACATAATACTTGTGTGAATACATAGACGAACTGTATGTCACTAGTATGCCTCTACTTGACTAGCTCGTTGATCAAAGATGGTTATGTTTCCTAGCCATAGACATGAGTTGTCATTTGATTAACGGGAGCACCTCATTAGGAGAATGACGTGATTGACTTGACCCATCCCGATAGCTTAGCACTCGATCGTTTAGTATTCTGCTATTGCTTTCTTCATGACTTATACATGTTCCTTTGACTATGAGATTATGCAACTCCCGTTTACCGGAGGAACACTTTGTGTGCTACCAAATGTCACAACGTAAATGGGTGATTATAAAGGTGCTCTACAGGTGTCTCCAAAGGTACTTGTTGGGTTGGCGTATTTCGAGATTAGGATTTGTCACTCCGATTGAGGTATCTCTAGGCCCTCTCGGTAATGCACATCATTATAAGCCTTGCAAGCATTGCAGCTAATGAGTTAGTTGCGGCATCATGCATTACGGAACGAGTAAGAGACTTGCCGGTAACGAGATTGAACTAGGTATTGAGATACCGACGATTGAATCTCGGGCAAGTAACATACCGATGACAAAGGGAACAACGTATGTTGTTATGCGGTTTGACCGATAAAGATCTTCGTAGAATATGTGGGAGCCAATATGAACATCCAGGTTCCACTATTGGTTATTGACAAGAGAGGTGTCTCGGTCATGTCTACATAGTTCTCGAACCCGTAGGGTCCGCACGCTTAAGGTTTCGATGACGGTTATATTATGAGTTTAGTTTGATGTACCGAAGGTTGTTCGGGGTTCCGGATGTGATCACGGACATGACGAGGAGTCTTGAAATGGTCAAGACATAAATATTGATATATTGGAAGCCTATGTTTGGATATCGGAAGTGTTCCGGGTGAAATCGGGATTTTACCGGAGTACCGGGAGGTTACCGGAACCCCCCGGGAGGCTGTTGGGCCTTGGTGAACCTTAGTGGGAAAGGTGAGCACCAGCGGTACTACCGCCTCGCTCGCGGTACTGCCGCCTAAGGAACCTAAGCGGTACTACCGCTTGGTAGGCGGTACTACCGCCCGACTCCGACTAGGAGCAAGGGGAGTCCTATTCCCGGTGTGAGTAGGACTCCTCCTGGCGCCTCCAACCCTGGCCGACCTCCCCCTTGGCTCCTTTATATACAGAGGCAGGGGGCCCACACGGACGATTGATTAGATCTCTTAGCCGTGTGCGGCGCCCCCCTACACCAGATTACACCTCGATCATACTGTAGCGGTGCTTAGGCGAAGCCCTGCGTCGGTAGAACGTCAACATCGTCACCACGCTGTCGTGCTGACGAAACTCTCCCTCAACACTCGGCTGGATCGGAGTTCGAGGGACGTCATCGAGCTGAACGTGTGCTGAACTCGGAGGTGCCGTACGTTCGGTGCTTGATCGGTCGGATCGTGAAGACGTACAACTACATCAACTGTTAATCGGTCGGATCGTCAAGTACGACTACATCGACCACGTTGTCATAACGCTTTCGCTTTCGGTCTACGAGGGTACGTGGACACACTCTCCCTCTCATTGCTATACATCACCATGATCCTGTGTGAGCGTAGGAAATTTTTTGAAATTACTACGAAACCCAACAGATGTCATGTCGTATCTTAACGACAATGATGGTATGGAAGAACAGGGTGAAGAAGCAGGTTACGATGATCGAAGAATGGAGGAGGAAACACATGATGATGATGGCTCTGGTGACCCAATGCTGGTGCAAGAAGGAGCCCGTGTTGACGGCTCCGGTGATTGAACAGAGTCCGGCCAGGTAAATATATTAGTTAAGCCTGTGCTGACTAGCTAATTGATGCATTCATTGTTTTGGTATGTACACATATTAATTAACTCTCGTCTTTCTTCTTTTTTCTAGCCCTCCGGATCGAGCACAACCTCGGTAAAGAGACGAGGCCCGAAGAAAAAGTTGCGCGCGGATGAAAGGTTTGACATCACATCAATCGCGCGCGACGGCCAACCGACAGAACCCATCCGGACAAAGGAAGCCTTTTCTGCTCAGTGCGGGGTTGTTGTTAGGGACAAGATCCCGATCAGCATCCACCAATGGTATAAGCCTAAGAAAGAAGACCCTGATGTGTCTTATGTGAATGATATGCAGAAAGATGATCTTTGGACTGAGCTGAAGGCAAATTTCACCCTACCGCCAGAGGAGGATCCGGAGAAGCCAGTTAAAGAGCAATTAATCAAGTCTCATGCTCTTAAGAAGATGGCAGACCTATTCAGGAGGTGGAAGAATGAGCTGAAAAGGTTTGTCGACAAAGAAGAGACACCAGAATTCATCGGCAAATATGAGAAGATCAGAGATCAATGGCCCGCATTTGTGGCCCACAAGACATCGGAAAAGAGTAAGAAGATGTTGGCGACAAACAAGCAAAAATGCTGCGAAGAAGAAGCTTCACCATCGCATGGGGTCAGGTGGCTACCTCAAAGCCCGGCCTAAGTGGGCCAAGGCTGAGAAGGATCTGCTTGATAAAGGGATCGAACCAGAGACAATGAACTGGCCAGACCGTTGCCGGACTTGGTTCTTCGGGGCTGGCGGAACTTTGGACCCTGTATCAGGGAAGTGCCGTTGGACGGGCGAGCAACTTGCAATACCCGTCAAGAAGCTTAAGCACTATATCGATGCAGCGCAGCAAGGGACGTTCGTTCCAGACAGAGAGAACGACGAGCTCACAATGGCCCTCGGGAATCCTGAGCACCCTGGACGGACACGAGGCACGCCAGGCTCCGTTCCGTGGAAGGCTGGTTTTCCGGACGCAGGCGGTTACAAATGCCAGGAGAGGAGGAAGAAAGTGGGGCATGACCAACTGCAGGCGCTGCACGCAAGGGTGCAAGCGATAGAGGAGCGAGAAGCAAATCGCAGCAAGCGACCTGCCGAAACTACCCCCGAAGCTACCCCGCCATCTCAGCGGAGAAGCAGCCAGGCTTCCACCGAGCTGGTTCAGCCTGTCTTCACGGCTCCTGCTGCTAGCTACCTCATAGATGCTATCACGGAGTCTCAGAATTGCCACCTTATGACCAAGTGGATGCAATTGAAAGTCAAGGCGGCTGTTGGCTCTGTTGCACCTCCTGGACCTGGCGCAACTTTTCACTGCCGGCCGATTCCAGAAGGATATGCTAGGGTGATGGTGGATGAAATCACAGAAGGATTTGAGGACCTCCAGCTTGACCACCCTACGGGTGAAGGGGAGACTCGGCTGGGTTCTTGTCTGAGGACTCCATGCCTATGGCGGAAGGATCTCATCAACCTTCCGAACTGGAGGCCTCCGCCTCCTCCTCCTCCGCCGCCGAGTAAGGGCACTCCGCCTCCTCCACCGCCTCCTCCTCCGGCGAGTGACGATCAGGGCACTCAGCCTCCTTCTCCGGCGCGTGGCGGCACTCCGCCTCCTTCTCCGCCTGCGCCGGCGAACCCCAGCAGCCACCAGCCTCCTCCTTCTCCGCCTCGCCAGCAAGGGCGGAAGAGACTCGCCGCCGCCACGGCTGCTCCGGCGCATTGTAACGCCCATGATGCGGCTATATCTCCCACGTGTCGAGGCACGACTTAGAGGCATAACCGCATAGTGGTTTTGTCGCAAGAAGGGTCATCTTCACACAATCCCATGTAATGAACAAGAATGGGATAAAGAGTTGGCTTACAATCGCCACTTCACACAATACATAAATATCATTCATACATCATCCAAAATACAATCATATAGACCGACTACGGTCAAAATCCAGATGAAAATAAGACAACCCCAAATGCTAGATCCCCGATCGTCCCAACTGGGCTCCACTACTGATCATCGGGAAAAGACACATAGTAACGACCACGTTCCTCGTCGAACTCCCACTTGAGATCGACGCCATCATCTGCACTGGCATCGTCGACACCTGCAACTGTTTGGAAGTATCTGTGAGTCACGGGGACTCAGCAATCTCACACCCGCGAGATCAAGACTATTTAAGCTAGTAGGACAAGGAGGTGCAAAGAGGTGGAGCTGCAACGGCAAAAGCATATACGGTGGCTAACTTGCACAAATGAGAGCGAGAAGAGAAGCAATGGATCGGACGTCATCTAGCAATGACCAAGAAGAGGTCCTGAACACCTACTTACGTCATACATAACACAGACCGTGTCCACTTCCCGGACTCCGCCGAGAAGAGACCATCACGGCTACACACGCACTTGGTGTATTTTAATTGGGTCAAGTGACAAGTTATCTACAACCGGACATTAACAAATTCCCATCTGCCTCATAACCGCGGGCACGGCTTTCGAAAGATAATACCCTGCAGGGGTGTCCCAACTTAGCCCATCATAAGCTCTCACGGTCAACGAAGTATAAACCTTCTCCCGGAAAGACCCGATCAGTCTCGGAATCCCGGTTTAAAAGACATCTCGACAATGGTAAAACAAGACCAGCAAAGCCGCCCGAATGTGCCGACAAATCCCGATAGGAGCTGCACATATCTCGTTCTCAGGGCACACCGGATTGTCCAAGCTTCCGATAGGCCAGACCAGAGTTGCCCCTCGTGGCCACCGGCGACTGACAGTTTGGACCAATACTCAGAGGAGCACTGGCCCGGGGGTTTAAAATAAAGATGACCCTCGGGCTCTAGAAAACCCGGGGGAAAAAGGTATAGGTCTCAAATGGTAAAACCAAGGTTGGGCCTTGCTGGAGGAGTTTTATTCAAGGCGACCTATCAAGGGGGTCCCATAAATCACCCGACCGCGTAAGGAACGCAAACTCAAGGAACATAATCCCGGTATACAGTAACTAGGGGCGGCAAGAGTGGAACAAAACACCAGGCATAAGGCCGAGCCTTCCACCCTTTACCAAAATATATAGATGCATTAATTAAATAAGAGATATTGTGATATCCCAACATAACCATGTTCCGACATGGAACAAACTTCAACTTCACCTACAACTAGCAATGCTATAAGAGGGGCTGAGCAAAAGCGGTAACATAGCCAAACAACGGTTTGCTAGGAAAGGATGGTTAGAGCTGACATGGCTGAAATGGGAGACATGATATAGCAAGTGATAGGTAGCGAGCATGGCAATAGAGCGAACAACTAGCATAGCAAAGATAGAAGTGATTTCGAGGGGTGGTCATCTTGCCTGCAAGATTCTCAGAGTTGTCGAAATCTTGATCCTCGTAAGCGTACTTGACAGGTTCCTCGTTCACGAACTCGTCTCCCGGCTCTACCCAAGACAAGAACACAAACAAACGGAACCACAATCAACAACGAGAAATGCGCAAGCAACATGATGCAAAACATGTATGATATGCAAGATATGATATGCGATGCATATGCGTGCTCCGACGGAAAATGATGAACATGGCAGTAACTTGGCAAACCAAGCATGCCACTGGAAAGATGAGATTATTTCGGTCGAAATCGATATAAAGATCACCGGAATCGGATGCACGGTTTGCAAATGGCAAGCAAAACAAGAATGACACGAATCTGCGGTAAACAGCAAGATAGCACCTAAAATGTAACAAGAAACAATGCTACAGCACCCCAACATAGCAACAAAGCAAATGTCAGTAATCTACAGGAGATGCTTGACAAAAGATGAACAATGAGCTACGGCTAGTTCACAACATATCAAGCTCAAACAAGCATGGCAAAAGTGCAAAAGATTACAGGTTCACAGACTTAGTGAAAAACTGGACATGGCAGAAATCAGCATCAGGTAGCAATGTTCGGAGCACGAAATCAACATGCTACAGGAACTTAACATAGCAAAAAAAGGCATGACAGTGTTCTACTAGAAGCACATGACAAAAGTCCCTTACTGACCATAAGCCATAAAGGACCAGAAGATATGATGGCAAGCATGTAAACATAGCAAGTTTCGTTAACAGGTTTCAGACTTAGCAGAAAACAGAGCATGGCAGAAATATTAATATGTAGGCCTCTTTGTGAGCTTGATTCACTCACTACAGAGTAATGCATGACAAACCAAGCATACATACAGCAAGATGGCATGTTTATGAAGCTATCCATGGCAAGAAAAATTGCATATCATGTATGGATCAACTACAATAAGCTTGGCAAAAATGCATATCATGTTAAGAATCTGCCAGAAATATTTTATAGCAAAAGTAAAGCAAGATTGAGTCATGCTATGGTACTCTAAAATTGCAAACAATTGCAGGAATGGATCAATTACAACTATAGATACAAAACATCCTTATTGAACATCTCGAAAATATGCATGGATCTCTCTGTAGCATCAAGTTTACATGGCAACAAAATTACAGCAGACAAAGACAGAGAAATCACTAAGTCCCTGAAATAAGAATTATTACGGGGCCTACTTTGCATGCTTGTGCTAGTCACCACAGAGATCACAAAAATACATGGACTATACCACTAGAAATATGGCATGGCATACTTCAAAACACAAGTAGAGCTCATGCTCAAAAGATGCACAGATTAAATGATACAAAAATGACAAATCTCCAATTTCTGATAAGAACCAGAGATTAACAGCAACTAGCCCTCTTCCAATGAAGATGTGGGCATCAAGATTACCTCTAAGGACAATGGTGCAATTGAACAAAATGAAGAGCATCATGAGACGAACAATTTGACATATTATAGGCGCGAATCGGAGCTACACGCACAAAGTTATCACATCTCGAACAGGAGCACATGCTGAAGATTTCTGGGACAGAAAAAAAGAGCGGCGAGGAGAAAAGTCAACGTACGATTGGATCTGGATCGGGGCTGGCTCCTCGAGCCCGAGCTCGTCGGCGGCGAGGCAGGA
>NC_057802.1:10123809-10133552 GCF_018294505.1 Triticum aestivum | reverse complement strand
GGGGCACGGGGCCCGAGGCGGCGGCGGCGGGAGGAGACAGGCCGGAGGGCCGGCGGCGCGGTGGAGAGGCCGGCGGGGCACGTGTCACGCTCTGATTGGTCGGGGCGCGGCGGCGGACGTTGTCCGGCGCGGGCGGACGCGTCCGGCGCGGCGCGGATGGAGGAGCTAGGGTTCGTCTGAGATTTCGTTTTTCGGGATGCCCACTTATAAATAGGTAGAGGGAGCTAGGAGACTCCAAATGAGGTGCGGTTTTCGCCCACACGATCGTGATCGAACGACCTAGAGCATGGAAGAGAGTTTGGTGGGTTTTGGGCTGGTTTTGGAGGTGGTTTTTGCTGGACACACAAATGGACTTTGCGGATGCCCGGTTAACCGTTGGAGTACCAAATGACTCCGAATGGAACGAAACTTGACCGGTAGTCTCCGGGTGGTATATTAAGACCACTTGACAAGCCTCGGTCCATTCCGAGAAAGTTTGATACACGCACACGAAAGAAAACAAGAAGGGTGCACCGGAGGAGATAGGAGCGCCGGACTGAAAAACGGACAACGGGGAAAATGCTCGGATGCATGAGACGAACACGTATGCGAATGCAATGCACATGATGACATGATATGAAAATGCATGACATGGCAAAATACAAAACGAAAGACAAAACCCGACAACGGAGGGAGAAACATATCACATAGCCGGAAATGGCAAGAGTCGGAGTTACAAATATGGCAAGTTACATGTGGGGTGTTACAACACTCCACCACTACGAGAGGATCTCGTCCCGAGATCTAGGACTAAAAGAACTCCGGATATTCGGAACGGAGATGGTCCTCGCGTTCCCAGGTGGCTTCCCGGTCGGAATGGTGCGACCACTTCACTTTGAGGAATTTGATAGACTTGTTGCGAGTCTTGCGCTCAGTTTCTTCAAGAATAGCAACTGGGTGCTCATGATAAGACAAATCTTCTTGGAGGTCAATCTCTTCGAAGTTGATAGTGCGCTCAGGCGTCTTGAAGCACTTGCGGAGCTGTGACACGTGGAACACATCGTGCACGTTCGCGAAGTTGGAAGGAAGCTCAAGTCGATAGGCGAGGTCGCCTCTTTTACCAATGATCTTAAAAGGACCCACGTATCTAGGGGCAAGCTTCCCTTTGATACCGAAGCGACGAGTGCCTTTCATTGGAGAGACGCGGAGGTAGACATGGTCTCCGATCTCGAAAGCCAAATCACGATGCTTACTATCATAGTAACTCTTCTGACGCGATTGCGCGGCTTTGAGATTATCACGGATGACTTTACACATTTCTTCAGCTTCAGTGATTAAGTCATTGCCAAGGAGTTGGCGTTCACCAGTCTCTGACCAATTGAGAGGAGTACGGCACTTTCTGCCATAGAGAATCTCGAATGGGGCCTTGCCCGAACTCGCTTGGAAGCTGTTGTTGTAGGAGAATTCAGCATATGGAAGACAATCTTCCCATTTCATGCCAAAGGAAATGACACAAGCCCTGAGCATATCTTCAAGAATTTGATTGACTCGCTCGACTTGGCCACTAGTTTGAGGGTGGAAAGCTGTGCTGAAGCGAATGTTTGTGCCCATGGCCTTCTGGAAGGAGTCCCAGAACTTAGAGGTGAAGATGCTTCCACGATCTGAAGAAATCAATTGTGGAATGCCGTGCAAGGAGACAATTCTGGAGGTGTAGAGCTCTGCCAGCTGAGCTGCTGTGATGGATTCTTTGATAGGAAGGAAATGAGCCACTTTAGAGAGCTTGTCGATGACAACGAAGATAGCATCATTTCCGCGCTTGGGCTTGGGAAATCCAGTCACGAAGTCCATTTCGATGTGATCAAACTTCCATTCCGGAATAGCAAGAGGTTGGAGGAGACCACCTGGTCGTTGGTGTTCTGCTTTCACTCTTCGGCAGACATCACATTCATTCACGAATTGAGCAATTTCTCGCTTCATTCGAGTCCACCAATACGACTGCTTGAGGTAATGATACATCTTCGTACTTCCAGGATGAATGGACAGGAGAGAATTGTGCGCTTCGTTCATTATGACTTTCCTTAGATCACCTTTCGGAACCACAATCCGGTCCTCGACGAACAAAGTGTCTCTGTCATCAATGCGATAGCACTTGTATTTGGAAAGACCCTTGTCGATACCACGTTTCACCTTCTTCACCATGGCATCAAGGAGTTGTGCCTCACGAATTTGATCTTCCAAAGTAGGAGATACTAATAGGTTGGCAAGAACGCCTTGAGGAACAACTTGGAGGTTCAGCTTGCGGAAAGCATCACAAAGATCCGGTTGGAAAGGCTTGAGAATTAAGCTGTTGCAATAAGCTTTCCTGCTTAAGGCATCTGCAATGACATTTGCTTTGCCTGGAGTATATTCGATACTCGGATTGTACTCTTGAATCATTTCGACCCATCGAGTCTGCCTGAGGTTGAGGTTGGGCTGAGTGAAGATATACTTAAGACTCTTGTGATCAGTGAAAATGTCCACTTGTCTTCCCAACAAGAGATGTCTCCACGTAATCAATGCATGGACAACTGCCGCCAACTCAAGATCGTGAGTGGGGTAGTTCTTCTCGTTGGGCTTCAACTGCCGAGAGGTATAAGCCACAACTTTCTTCTCTTGCATTAACATAGCACCGAGACCTCGGAGAGAAGCATCACAGAAAACTTCATACGGCTTGGATTCATCAGGAGGAGTCAAGACAGGAGCTGTGACTAGTTTCTGTTTGAGAGTGTTGAAAGCAACGTCACACTCAGGAGACCAGACATACTTCACATGCTTCTGTAGGAGGTTGGAAAGAGGCTTTGCAATCTTGGAGAAATTCTCAACGAATCTTCGGCAATAGCTTGCAGGACCCAGAAAACTGCGGAGCTGGTTGACATTTTGAGGAGGTTCCCAATCCAGAACTGCGGACACCTTCTCGGGGTTAACAGCGATGCCTTTGGTAGAGATGATGTGACCAAGAAAAAGAACTTCATCGAGCCAAAACTCACATTTGGAGAACTTCGCATAGAATTGATACTCTCTGAGCTTGTCGAGCACCAGTCGCAAATGTTTGGCATGATCCTGCTTATTCTTGGAGAAGACCAAGATATCATCGAGATACACCAGAATGAATTCATTGGTATAGGGTTTGAAGATGAAATTCATCATCCGAGAGAACACTGGAGGAGCATTGACAAGGCCGAAGACACGACAGTATATTCATAAGAACCAAAGCTTGTTCCGAATGCTGTCTTGGGAATATCTTCTTCACGAATGCGAATCTGATGATAACCCATACGAAGGTCAAGCTTCGAGAATACTTTAGCCCCTTTGAGTTGCTCAAATAGCTCATTGATGTTGGGAAGTGGATACTTGTTCTTGATTGTCTTCTTGTTCAATGGACGGTAGTCGACACAAAGTCGGTCCGTGCCATCCTTCTTCTTGACAAAAAGAACACCACAACCCCATGGAGAAGAACTCGGTCTGATCAAACCCAGACGTTCTTGTTCATCGAGCTGTTTCTTCAATTCCTTCAGCTCGTTAGGTCCAAGCTTGTATGGACGCTTGCAAACGGGTTCAGTGCTAGGCTCTAGTTCGATAACGAACTCAACTGGCCGGTGAGGAGGCATACCCGGAAGCTCTTCTGGAAAGACATCTTGATACTCGCAAACGACTGGAATTTGAGAGATGGCATTCAATTCGCCCTTCTCATTGAGAGAGAAAAACCGAATGGTTTCATCACGAGCGGCAAAGATAATCACATCCTCAGACGAGTGTGTCAATTGAATTTCCCTGGCAGCACAATCAAGTTGAGCCTTGTGCTTAGAAAGCCAGTCCATCCCGAGAATAAGATCAATATCCGAGTCACCAAGAACAATTGGAGAAGACTGAAATCTATAGTCGCCCATCTTGATGGTAACATCCGGTACCATGGAACTTGCATTCATGCATTTGCCCGGAGAGACAACTGCTAACGGCCTAGGCAGTCCTTGGAAATGCAATTCATGCTTGGATGCAAAAGGTCTTGATATGAAAGAAAGCGATGCACCAGTATCAAAAAGAACTTTTGCAGGAATATCATTAACAGGAAGATTACCCATTATCACATCAGTAGATTCCTCCGCTTGAGCTGCATTCATCATGTTCACCTTTGCAAACTTTGGATTATGCTTGACCACTGCATTGCTGGAAGACCTGACAGGAGGAGGAGGAGGAAGACGCCTCTGGTTGAAGCACTTGTTAGCATAGTGACCTTTCTGCTGACATTTGTTGCAAGTCACCTCTGAGAGTGGATGATGATAAGGAGCATTGGACTTAGGAGCTTGATTCTGAGACTTGTTCTGATAGCCAGAGTTGGAAGAGTTTGAAGAACCATGGCCACCTTTGTTCTTTTGCTGGTAAGGCTGACGAAACGGAGGAGGAGGAGGCAACCAGAACTTCTGTTGCTTAGCTGTCACAAGTGAGGAAGAAGAAGACTGCACTGCGTCCCTGACTCTCTTCTTAGAAGCCTCACACTTGAGCTGAGCAGCCTCTTGCTTCAGTGCCATATTGTAGAATTGATCAAAGTGAGTAGGCTCAACAAGAACGAGAGCTAACTGCAGATCCTCTTTAAGGCCACCTCTGAAGTGATAGATCATACTCTTCTCATCAGGAACGTCTTGTTTAGAGAAGCGAGCAAGTTTCTGAAACTGAATGTTGTATTGATACACAGACATGTTTCCTTGCTTGAGATTGCGAAACTCCTCACGCTTGCTCTCAACAACACTTTGTGGAATGTGGTCCGCTTTGAAGTCCCGACAGAAGTCAGTCCAAGTGATCACACGACCTCCTCTGGAATCTTTGTATTGTTGAAACCAATCAGCAGCTTGGTCCTTGAGCTGGAAAGAAGCGAACTTGACATAGTCCTCAGGCCTGACATTGCTACATTCAAAATGCTTGTTGATGTCCACGAGCCAATCATCGGCATCCGTGGCCTCGGCACAGTAGCTGAAAGACTTGGGCTGATTTGCGAGAAACTGGTTGAGAGTGGCAAAGTGAAACTGATTGTTGCCTCGACCTTGATTGCCTTGATTGCCTTGCCCTTGAGTACGTTCTTGCAAGAGTTGCAGAATCATCTGAGCATTGGCGTTGGTGGCTGCCATGATTGCTTGCCATGCCTCCGGAGGTGGAGGTGGTGGCGGAGGGTTCGCTTGACTCCCTTCATTGCGATCCGGATTCTGACGCGTTGGCGGAGCCATCCTGAAGAGGGTGACATCCGTTAGCATCTTGATAGACAAAAGATAAGTAGAATCAACGGATAGAAATTGCAACATATAGTCTTCACAATAAACATTCGAACGAAGATGAACGAATGAATTCCGTAGTAAATCATCGCACTTCCATAAGTTGAGAAGCCACTTGAAAAGATATGGAATGAACAAATGAATTCGAAGCAACTCGAATACCACAATACAAAATAAAACAAAGTATTGGCTTGCAAAATAAGCCGGAACAAACATATGATAGATATTTCGTCCGAAGTTTTCGTGGTGGGGCCCACACGGGCTCAATCGTACAGCACCATCATGTACAAGGCTGTGCACATGACATACGAAGCGTCCCCGAGTCGGCAAAGCCATGGACTCTTTAAGACACAACGAGACCACTGTAAAATCAACCGTATACAGGCGGACCACTAGACGTCGAACCCCAATCTCATATCATGCGTCTGTCGGAAAGATATCCTAAGGCTACTTGAATTCCCACTTATAAACTCCCGAAACTTTCTGGTTATGCAATCTGGTGTAGGGGATACAGGGGACACAAATATATATCACCCAAACTAGCAATCCCTAGATCCAGCTGTATCCATCCGTCAACACATAACCAAGAAACCTTCAGAAATCGTTTACCTCAACCTTCGAAAAACATCCGTTATACAAGTTATGGCAATACTCCCGAACTCCTGCCCCAGTACTGGGTGGCATCGAGGTGATCTCACCAACAACTGCATAAAAGAGATTTCGATGTCGGCGAAACTCAGGTATTCCAGAACTGCAACGATAAAATTGTGACGACAACACCTCGGAGCTCAACTCCCCGGGACACTGCCACAACCCCTAAATGACAGGAGGCGCCAAGAACAATGTTCTCGTCACAAATCGATCGGAACAATTCCAAGATACCCGCGTGATCCTAAATTTTTTTTTAGTGAAATTGAGGAGAGAGTAGTCAAAACTCTACGTCAGGAGACCTCACCAGAGCGACGAAGGGACTGAGGAGTAAAAAGAATCCTACTCTCCGATATATATAATCCTAAGACTCAAAACATTTTTATTCTAGACTCAACACCGCCAGCGATTCGATCAAGCAGGGGGCTCCTAAGTCGGGGATGGCTCTGATTACCAACTTGTAACGCCCACGATGCGGCTATATCTCCCACGTGTCGAGGCACGACTTAGAGGCATAACCGCATAGTGGTTTTGTCGCAAGAAGAGTCATCTTCACACAATCCCATGTAATGAACAAGAATGGGATAAAGAGTTGGCTTACAATCGCCACTTCACACAATACATAAATATCATTCATACATCATCCAAAGTACAATCATATAGACCGACTACGGTCAAAATCCAGATGAAAATAAGACAACCCCAAATGCTAGATCCCCGATCGTCCCAACTGGGCTCCACTACTGATCATCGGGAAAAGACACATAGTAACGACCACGTTCCTCGTCGAACTCCCACTTGAGATCGACGCCATCATCTGCACTGGCATCATCGACACCTGCAACTGTTTGGAAGTATCTGTGAGTCACGGGGACTTAGCAATCTCACACCCGCGAGATCAAGACTATTTAAGCTAGTAGGACAAGGAGGTGCAAAGAGGTGGAGCTGCAGCGGCAAAAGCATATACGGTGGCTAACTTGCGCAAATGAGAGCGAGAAGAGAAGCAATGGATCGGACGTCATCTAGCAATGACCAAGAAGAGGTCCTAAACACCTACTTACATCATACATAACACAGACCGTGTTCACTTCCCGGACTCCGCCGAGAAGAGACCATCACGGCTACACACGCACTTGGTGTATTTTAATTGGGTCAAGTGACAAGTCATCTCCAACCGGACATTAACAAATTCCCATCTGCCTCATAACCGCGGGCACGGCTTTCGAAAGATAATACCCTGCAGGGGTGTCCCAACTTAGCCCATCATAAGCCCTCACGGTCAACGAAGGATAAACCTTCTCCCGGAAAGACCCGATCAGTCTCGGAATCCCGGTTTACAAGACATCTCGACAATGGTAAAACAAGACCAGCAAAGCCGCCCGAATGTGCCGACAAATCCCGATAGGAGCTGCACATATCTCGTTCTCAGGGCACACCGGATTGTGCAAGCTTCCGATAGGCCAGACCAGAGTTGCCCCTGGTGGCCACCGGCGACTGACAGTTTGGACCAATACTCAGAGGAGCACTGGCCCGGGGGTTTAAAATAAAGATGGCCCTCGGGCTCTAGAAAACCCGGGGGAAAAAGGTATAGGTCGCAAATGGTAAAACCAAGGTTGGGCCTTGTTGGAGGAGTTTTATTCAAGGCGAACTGTCAAGGGGGTCCCATAAATCACCCGACCGCGTAAGGAACGCAAACTCAAGGAACATAATCCCGGTATACAGTAACTAGGGGCGGCAAGAGTGGAACAAAACACCAGGCATAAGGCCGAGCCTTCCACCCTTTACCAAAATATATAGATGCATTAATTAAATAAGAGATATTGTGATATCCCAACATAACCATGTTCCGACATGGAACAAACTTCAACTTCACCTGCAACTAGCAATGCTATAAGAGGGGCTGAGCAAAAGCGGTAACATAGCCAAACAACGGTTTGCTAGGAAAGGATGGTTAGAGCTGACATGGCTGAAATGGGAGACATGATATAGCAAGTGATAGGTAGCGAGCATGGCATAGAGCGAACAACTAGCATAGCAAAGATAGAAGTGATTTCGAGGGGTGGTCATCTTGCCTGCAAGATTCTCAGAGTTGTCGAAAGCTTGATCCTCGTATGCGTACTCGACAGGTTCCTCGTTCACGAACTCGTCTCCCAGCTCTACCCAAGACAAGAACACAAACAAACGGAACCACAATCAACAACGAGAAATGCGCAAGCAACATGATGCAAAACATGTATGATATGCAAGATATGATATGCGATGCATATGCGTGCTCCGGACGGAAAATGATGAACATGGAAGTAACTTGGCAAACCAAGCATGCCACTGGAAAGATGAGATGATTTCGGTCGAAATCGATATAAAGATCACCGGAATCGGATGCACGGTTTGCAAATGGCAAGCAAAACAAGAATGACACGAATCTGCGGTAAACAGCAAGATAGCACTTAAAACGTAACAAGCAACAATGCTACAGCACCCCAACATAGCAACAAAACACATGGACGTAATCTACAGGAGATGCTTGACAAAAGATGAACACTGAGCTACGGCTAGTTCACAACATATCAAGCTCAAACAAGCATGGCAAAAGTGAAAAAGATTACAGGTTCACAGACTTCGTGAAAAACTGGACATGGCGGAAATCAGCATCAGGTAGCAATGTTCGGAGCACGAAATCAACATGCTACAGGAACTTAACATAGCAAAACAAGGCATGGCAGTGTTCTATAGAAGCACATGACAAAAGTGCCTTACTGACCATAATCCATAAAGGACCAGAAGATATGATCGCAAGCATGTAAACATAGCAAGTTTCGTTAACAGGTTTCAGACTTAGCAGAAAACAGAGCATGGCAGAAATATTAATATGTAGGCCTCTTTGTGAGCTTGATGCACTCACTACAAAGCAATGCATGACAAACCAAGCATACCTACAGCAAGATGGCATGTTTATGAAGCTATCCATGGCAAGAACAATTGCATAGCATGTATGGATCAACTACAATAAGCTTGGCAAAAATGCATATCATGTTAAGAATCTGCCAGAAATATTTTATAGCAAAAGTAGAGCAAGATTGAGTCATGCTATGTTACTCTAAAATTGCAAACAATTGCAGGAATGGATCAATTACAACTATAGCTACAAAACATACTAATTGAACATCTCCAAAATATGCATGGATCTCTCTGTAGCATCAAGTTTACATGGCAACAAAATTACAGCAGACAGACTTAGAGAAATCACAAAGTCCCTGAAATCAGAATTATTACGGGGCCTACTTTGCATGCTTGTGCTAGTCACCACAGAGATCACAAATATACATGGACTATACCACTGGAAATATGGCATGGCATACTTCAAAACACAAGTAGAGCTCATGCTCAAAAGATGCACAGATTAAATGATACAAAAATGACAAATCTCCAAGTTCTAATAAGAACCAGAGACTAACAGCAACTAGCCCTCTTCCAATGAAGATTTGGGCATCAAGATGACATCTAATGACAATGGTGCAATTGAACAAAATGAAGAGCATCACGAGGCGAACAATTTGACATATTATGCGCGCGAATCGGAACTACATGCACAAAGTTATCGCATCTCGAACAGGAGCACATGCTGAAGATTTCTGGGACTCGGAAAAAAAAGAGGGCCGAGGAGAAAAGTCAACGTACGATTGGATCTGGATCGGGGCTGGCTCCTCGAGCCCGAGCTCGTCGGCGGCAAGGCAGGACCGGCGGAGCCCGGCGCGGCGAGGGGAGAAGAGGCCGACGGGGAGGGAGGCGGCGCCGGAGGCGGGGGTCGCCGGCGGG
>NC_057802.1:10102918-10123329 GCF_018294505.1 Triticum aestivum | reverse complement strand
CACGTGTCGCGCTCTGATTGGTCGGGGCGCGGCGGCGGACGTTGTCCGGCGCGGGCGGACGCGTCCGGCGCGGCGCGGAGGGAGGAGCTAGGGTTCGTCTGAGATTTCGTTTTTCGGGATGCCCACTTATAAATAGGTAGAGGGAGCTAGGAGACTCCAAATGAGGTGCGGTTTTCGCCCACACGATCGTGATCGAACGACCTAGAGCATGGAAAAGAGTTTGGTGGGTTTTGGGCTGGTTTTGGAGGGGGGGTTTTCTGGACACACAAATGGACTTTGCGGATGCCCGGTTAACCGTTGGAGTACCAAACGACCTCCGAATGGAACGAAACTTGACCGGTAGTCTCCGGGTGGTATATTAAGACCACTTGACAAGCCTCGGTCAATTCCGAGAAAGTTTGACACACGCACACGAAAGAAAACAAGAAGGGTGCACCGGAGGAGATAGGAGCGCCGGATTGGAAAACGGACAACGGGGAAAATGCTCGGATGCAAGAGACGAACACGTATGCGAATGCAATGCACATGATGACATGATATGAAAATGCATGACATGGCAAAATACAAAACGAAAGACAAAACCCGACAACGGAGGAAAAAACATATCACATAGCCGGAAATGGCAAGAGTCGGAGTTACAAATATGGCAAGTTACATGCGGGGTGTTACACGCGTCGTACTCCTTCTCCTCTGCCTCGTAAGCAAGCACAAAAGAAGACAGTCGCAGTCGCCCCGTCTGCTCCGGCGTCTAGCAGTACAGGCAGAGGCGGGAGGCAATACAGATACGGTCCACCTCTCAAGCCTCTAGAGAAGTTACCGTACGAGAGGACCCCGGAGGAAACCGCAAAGATCGTATGGACCGAGGTGAAGGACTTCTTTCAAGGGTTGAAAGCACAGAGAATTCCACCTCCGGAGGAGAAGGTAGATCCGGTGAAAGCAAAGCGCACTATCGATGCCCTGAGGAAACCACCAAAGTCTCCGCCGAAAACCAACTATGAGCGCATTACTGAAAAGGCATATCTCGAAGCGGAGCGGTCGGGAAGTACTGTCACTGATCAAAGGTTAAAAGACCGACGAGCTAGGAAAGAAATTGCCCAGCTCGGAGAACAAGCGAACCAATCGTTCCCCCCGCTCAATGTGTCTAGCGACATCGTCGCTAATGCTCTGGGGATGGTGCCCGGTTATAGCAATCCTGCAGATTACCTGCCCGACGATGTACGTTATGATTTGTTGGAGGTGGAGGAACACAGATACGAGTACCGGAAGCCTCTCGTCAAAGATGAAAAATCTCTAACATCGATGATGTGAAGATTCCATAATTGGTCCATGAAAACCTGCAGAGAGTCTGGGGGGACGAATACTTTGTATCTGAGAATTAAAGAGGAGCACGACCTCGTCTCCGGTGATCTGTTGCTTGTTCCATCTGAGGAGTTCTTCGCGTTATTCAATCAGAAGGCCCTCGATAAATTAACGGTCACTTGCTACTGTCTGTAAGTACTACTTTTGTCATTAAGTCTCTATATATAGCTCAGCTCTTTCATTGCATGTATTAATAATTATCCTCACTATATTATGCAGATTGAAGATCGTCGAGTGCAGAAAAGCAGAAATGTATGATATTGGGTTCATTAACACCAATCTCATAGATCATTTTCAGATTAAAAAGGACGCCACCGAGGCCGAGGCCAACTTGCTCAAATCATTAGTAATAAATCAAAACAAAGATTTAATACTCTTTCCTTACAACTCCAGGTGAGTGTTACTGTCGTGTGCATATTCGGTTTCCCTTATTACTTGAGCGAGGTTATAGTAATGTAATTGATGAGTTATGCATGCGTGCGCAGCTTCCACTATATTCTCCTGGAGATTAAGCTTGAGCGGGGATTAGTAACCGTCTTAGACTCGAGACGAAAAGACCCCGAGACCTATGCGGACATGACTAAAATTCTCAACAAGTAAGTTCAATCGATCATTATCGCACCATATCGGCAACTTTTTGTTCATTTCCTGATATCTCAAGTAATAATTATTTTCTTTGTCTTGCAGGGTTTGGAAACAGTTCACCGCAGAAGCTCTGGGACTGCCGAAGGAGCTGCGATATACATACCCGAAAGTAAGTACTACTAGCTAGCTAGTTGCGCGCATCTCCCGTTGATTCTAGCTAATTTCATCAATGCCATTTATAATGCTTCATTATCCGTTTGATTGACCTCTATTTCTCGTAAAGTGCTTGTGGCAGGAACAAGGGAATGATTACTGTGGATACTACGTGTGCGAGTTCATCTACAACGCGACTTGCAAAGATAAGCGGGGCTACTCTAAAAGACAATATGAAGTGCGTAAGCAATAATATTCACAATTTCATTTTATTACACCATCATTTCTGTTGAGTTTCATTCATATATATGTATTACCCCCCTTCTTCAAATTAGACGTGGGAGATGCGGAATGAACTCCTACCACAAGATCACATTAAAGCAATTCAAGAGGAACTGGCGGGATTCTTTCTTGACCACGTCATCAATCAACCGGAGAATACCATGTGGAAGTTGACTTCAAATGCTAGGGGATTGTATAGATCTTACATATTATATATGTATGTAGCCAGTAGTCGGATAGATAATACGAAAACTTGTTGTTCGACCAATCTCTCGGAGAAGGGGAGGTCGATCACTTCTCTCGGTATGCACGACGAACTTCTGTACTTAATGGTTTCCTTCATTTTCTTACTAGCTAGCGTGTCGAGGGCCTCTCTATACGTATAGTACGTAGCGTCGACCAAGCACGGAGATAAGAGAGGACACTTTTCTCTCTATTAATTAATTAGCTACCTAACACAATATATGAAACATCTTAATTAACCATACAAAACCCCCAAATCCACCCCCCTTTCAGAAAAAAAAACAAAAACCCCAGCCACTGAAATGCTGACAAGTGGATGCCTATTGGTCCCGGTTGGTGCCACCAACCGGGACCAAAGGCCCTCCTGCCTAAGCTCCCCGCACCGGCCACGTGGACGGCCTTTAGTCCCGGTTCGTGTAAGAACCGGGACTAAAGGGCTAGGGCATTATTAACGACCCTTTAGTCCCGGTTCCAGAACCGGGACTAAAGGCCCTTATGAACCGGGACTAAAGGCCCTTTATCTACTAGTGTGAGAAGATCAAGGAGAAAAATCCTTCGATCAGCGAAGCTGACTACCTGGAGTTCAAGATCAAGTGCGAGAGCAACGCAACCGTGGAATCAAGTCAGTGGGGGAAAGATATGCGGGACTTGAACTTAGGGGTCCACAAACTCGGTCCCGGCGGTTACAGAGTGGCGGAACCTATATGGGACAAGGAGGACGTGGAGCGTGCCGAGCAAGGTCTACCGCCCCTCTTCGAGAAATAACGTGACAAGCAGACCAAGAACTATGTCAGGGCCCGGTACAAGATTGACCCGGTAACCAAGGAGCTTACCACGGATCCAAAGACCAAGGCGCTTGAGCTTGTTCTGGTAAGGAATACACCCCCGCGTAATTAGCTCCATATGGTTGCATTCTAATTAATGAAGCCAAATTTCTAAATGGTTCACGTTCCTTCCGCAGGACACTGAAAGCAGTAGTGCGGGGTTGTCTAAGAGCTCCCCTTTCGACACCCCCTTTAAATAGGGCGTTGAACATAATGAAAACCAAGGATAAGCTCAGTAAGCCGTCGTCAGCTGGTCGTGTGGCCGGCAAAGGCTTGTCCACGAAATGGTCGAAGTACTATACCGCTGGGCGAAAGGAGAGAAAGACCAGCTCGGAAAGCCAGGAGCGCGAGGTTCAAGAACTCAAGGCACAAGTGGCGCGGATTCCGGAGATGGTCGAAGAGCAAGTGCGAGACCAACTGGGAGCGACGATCACCGCCATTGTGCCTACCTTGATCTCGGGGCTGCAAGCGTGGATTGCGGGCGGCCAACAGGGGCCGCCCCTGATTCCCAGCTTCACGGGAAGCAACTCGCGCAACGCACCGGCGGCGGCATTGGTGTCTCCGGCGGAGGCGGCATTGGTGTCTCCCGCGGAGGCGCCGGCATTGGACCTTAATGCACTCGGGTGTGGGAATAATACGCCGGCTGGCACCTCGGCAACAAGCGGCCCCTCCGTCACTTGCACGCCCGCAGTTGGCGATGCCTCGACATTAGCCGAGCTTGACGCCATCACGGTAACTAATTAAGCCTCTCTGCCGATGACTTCATCTCCTTGCCTTTGATTGGGCATCCCTGACGCCCTACATGTTTTCGCAGGGTGTTGAGGATATAGACCTTGGAGTCACCCGCCAGGAGGGCCGGGTTACTTGTAGGGTCATTGCCAGAAGCCCGGAGCCAAGTTCCAAGATAATGGGCCAGAGATGGGCTGAGACCCGGATATGGCTTAAAGCCTGTAGTTACGATCATTGTTATAGTAGACTTGTAGTGTAAGTCAAGTATTGTTTAGAGTCCGAGCCGGACGCTCTTATGAGCCGGCCGGGGCTCTAAGGGCTGCTGGGCGTCAGCCTCCCTATATAAAGGGAGGACCCGGCGGCGGTTTAAGGGCGACAACAATCTAATCGAGAGCCGGGAAAAGCTGTTAGCTCCCAGGCGATCGTAACCCTAGATAATACATCCCAAACTGGACGTAGGCTTTTACCTTCACCGTAAGGGGCCGAACCAGTATAAACCCTCGTGTTCCTTGTCCCACATAACCCCTTCAAGCTTCCTAGCTGCGATGGCTCCACGACTAAGTCCTAGCTCGAGGACATCTGCCGTGACAATTCCACGACAGTTGGCGCCCACCGTGGGGCTGCCGCACGGTGGATTTGAGTTCTTGAAGGGCAGCTTCGAAGGGCTCAAGGGATACGCTATGGGCCGGATGACCAAGAGTCGTCGCGGCAAGCTCTATATCGACGACGAAGGCTGGGGCCTCGACGCCGGCTCAATTGAGTACGGATACCGGGTCCCCTTTGGCGGAATTCATGTCTTCATTGGCAAGATCGGTGAGCCGGGCCCCGAGCCGGACCTCTGCGCCGACCTCGTCGAAACGGCTCAGCGCGCACGACCCGCCCGGGCCCGGCCTGCCTTAAGGCGCACTTTTGTGGGATGCATCCATGGAGGGCCCTCTGATCCATCCGGGTCCGGTGATGAGGCGGCCGCCGGCTCTGACAGCGAGTCGGCCACTGATGAATCAAACTCGTTGTACCAACTGCAAGAGGGTAGGCTCATGGGTTGTTCCGATGGCGACAGTATTCCGGACCCTTTTGAGCCGCTGAGTCAGGTTGGAGTCTTTATGGCCGGTGCGCAGCCTGTCCAGAACCCCGCTGCCGGATCGGGAAACCCGGTGCCTTCCCCGGCTCAGGTACTGATGGATCTCACGGACAAATTGACGGCCCTGCTAACCGCCGCGGTCGACCCGGCGGACCAAGCCCAGCATGATGCAGAGGTGGCGCAGTTGAAGTTAGATCTGACAAAGGCTAAAGAGGATCTTGCAGCGGAAGGGATCAGGCTGGCTGCGGAGCGGGCGGCTCTCGATGCCCAGACTCAGCTAATTCAGGCGCAGTCCTTCCAGCTCACGATGGATCAGAACGCGGCCAACGTAGTCATGAGGAGGAGGCATCAGAAGGCCCAGTCTCGACTCCCGCCGGTCTATGATCCACGCAATCTTTTCAACACGCCGGGTGCAGGGTCTAGCAACCCGCCAGGGGTCATCACGCCCGGGTCTGTACCCCTTGTTCAGCCACGGTTGATGGGGCCTCCCCAGGTACCTCCTGCCCCGCCTCAGTATGTGCCAATACCCCCGGGGCATTATGACAACCCGCTGGAGAACATGGTGGCCGCGGCAGCACGATTGGCGGCTCTCCCCGTTGACGGCGACTCTCCGGCGGCCATCGAAACCCGCCGGGTCAGGGAACTCCTGCAGACGGCGCTGACACAGCAAGAAGCGTACTCCTACAGCCGGGATAGGATCCACTCGACCCCTCGTCCGGGTCAGAGCCCGAGCTACAGCCGGCACATGGTCTCAGCAACCGGCTCAAGTAATGTCCGGCGCCATGACCCGCCCCCTGGCCATGGCCCGGCGCATAACGGAGCCTTCTACGCAGCAGACCAGGACAAGGCACGCCAGGAGGCGGAGCAGGTGCCTCAATTGACGGCTTACCAGACCCCCCCGGCCTATCCGACGACCTCTGTCGATGTGGGTATCCCTACCAGGACTGGGGGTGTCCCTTGTTTGGTGCCAGCTATTCGTAATGAACGTCTACCCAAGGACTTCAAAGGACCTAGGAAGGTGCCTAACTACACAGCAGACTTACAGCCCGCAGCCTGGGTCGAGAGTTACGAGATGGCCATGGAGCTCCTGGAGGTTAGTGAGGCGGCCATGGCTAAGTACTTCACCATGATGCTGGATGGGACTGCCTGTACTTGGTTGAAAGGGCTACCACCAAATTCCATTGGGTCTTGGGCGGAGCTGAAAGCCCGTTTCATCCAAAACTTCAAAGATACCTGCAGACAGTCTATGTCAATTGTGGATTTGACTAACTGTAAGCAGCAGGAGGGTGAGTCCACGACCCATTGGGTTCGCCGGGTCAAGGAAATCATACATTCATCAGATAAGATGGATGCCGGCTCTGCAGTCTTAATGTTGGAACAGAACTGCCGCTTTGTGCCCCTTAAGATGAAGCTTGGACGGCTCAAGCGCGACTGCACCGATATGGGTACCCTGATGGCGACTCTTGTCAAGTACGCCGATTCCGATGGTACCAAGGATCCCCCTTCAGACGATGAAAGGGCAGGAAGGGAAAGAAGAACGGCAACGGCAAGGGTCCCCAGTTTAACCCGGGGAACCAAGGAGGAGGCAAGCGTAAGGCCGATGGAAGCCTAGAATTTGTAGCCAACACCAACTCTCAAGGTAAGAACCAGCGACGCAAGGGGAGGCCCCCTCCCCGAGGCGGCGGGTCAGGACCTTCTCTGGAGCAGCTGTTGAATGAACCTTGTCCGAGGCACGGCTCTAGAGAGAAGCCAGCAACTCATCTGTGGAAGGATTGTGCTATCATGAAGGCCTTTAAAAACTACAATGGTCCGGGTGGCGGCTCAGGTACCAGCGGCTCAGGCGCCGGCGGCTTTCATGGCCCTGGGGGCGGCTCAAATTCCGGTCCTCAGAACGGTCAAGGGGGCTTTAATCAGCAGTCTGGCCAGGGTCACCAACAGCAGCAGGGGGGTTACCAGACCAATCCAAAGCAGCTAAGCGGTGGACAATATCATGTATTTACCACTAGTCTGTGCAAACGAGATCAGAAGATTCACAAGAGGGCTGTGAATGCTGTCGAGCCGGCAGTCCCACGCTACTTACGATGGTCTGAGCAACCTATAATATGGAGTAGGGAGGATCATCCTCCTCGGGTGGATAACCCGGGCCACCTGGCCTTGGTGGTAGCTCCTCAGGTGGGAGGATATAAGTTCACGAAAGTACTCATGGATGGGGGCAGTAGCATTAACATCCTTTATTATGAGACTTTTCGCCGGATGGGGTTAGTTGATAAGAACCTCAGCCAGTCAAACACGATCTTCCATGGGGTAGTGCCTGGTAAGTCGGCTTACCCAGTTGGCAAGATCGAATTGGAAGTGGCTTTCGGTGATGACAATAATTACAGAGTGGAGAAGTTGACCTTCGAGGTGGTTAAAATAAGAAGTCCGTACCATGCTATATTTGGATGGCCGGCTTACGCCAAGTTCATGGCACGGCCGTGTTATGTGTACTTACAGCTCAAGATGCCAGGTCCCAATGGAACCATTACGGTTCACGGCAGCCGGAAGGTGGCTCTGGAGTGTGAGGAAGGCGATGCAGCTTATGCAGAGTCTGTTTGTGCTACAGAAGAGTTAAAGTTTTATAAAGACAATGTCGACCCGACAGACATGACCTCTCTGAAGAGACCAACTACGGAGGCTGAGCCGGCGATGAAATTTAAATCGGCTGATGAAACTAAGCTTGTTGATTTTGTTCCAGGAGACTCATCTCAGCAGTTTAGCATCAGTGCCAATTTGGATCCAACATAGGAAGGCGCGCTCATCGAGTTCATCCGTGAGAATAGGGACATCTTTGCGTGGAAACCTTCTGACATGCCAGGTGTACCTAGAGAACTCGCTGAGCACACTCTCAATGTTGATCCGAAATTTAAGCCGGTCAGACAGTTCCTTCGGCGGTTTAATGAAGAGAGGCGAAAGGCTATTGGTGAAGAAGTGGCCCGGCTCTTGGCAGCCGGGTTCATTGTTGAGGTTTTTCACCCAGAATGGTTGGCTAACCCGGTGGTCGTACTCAAGAAGAACGGCACCTGGCGAATGTGTGTGGACTACACGGACTTGAACAAGGCGTGCCCAGCTGATCCTTTTGCTCTCCCCCGTATTGATCAAATCATTGATGCTACGGCAGGTTGTGCACGCTTAAGTTTCTTGGATGCTTATTCCGGATATCATCAGATTAAGATGGCAGTTAAGGACCAGGAGAAGACGGCGTTCATCACTCCCTTTGGAGCCTTCTGTTATGTGTCTATGCCCTTTGGACTCAAGTGTGCACAGGCGACTTACCAGCGCTGTGTACAGAATTGTCTTCATAAACAGATCGGGCGCAATGTTCATGCGTATGTGGACGATATTGTGGTTAAGTCCATCAAAGAGGAAACCCTGATAGATGATTTAAGAGAAACCTTTGATAATCTCCGGATCTATAAGATGATGCTAAACCCGGCCAAGTGTGTCTTTGGTGTTCCTGCAGGCAAGCTTTTGGGTTTCCTGGTTTCTGACAGAGGCATTGAGGCTAACCCGGAGAAGATCAAGGCCATCACCTCTCTGGCTAAGCCGGCGTGTATAAATGACGTTCAGCGCTTGGCGGGTCGCATCGCTGCTTTAAGCCGGTTCATAAGCCGCTTGGGTGAGAAGGCTATGCCTTTGTATCAGTTGATGAAGAAAACTGATAACTTTGTCTGGAATGATGCAGCTAATACCGCCTTCGAGGATTTGAAAAAGCAACTGGCAGAGCCCCCCGTCCTTGCTGCTCCGGTTGATAAGGAGCCCCTGCTACTGTACGTGGCGGCAAACACACGAGCCGTCAGTGTGGCTATTGTGGTGGAGCGCAAGGAGACGGGTAAGGAGCATCCGGTTCAGCGGCCGGTTTATTATGTCAGTGAGGTGCTTATTGAGTCCAAGCAGCGGTATCCGCATTGGCAGAAGCTCGTATATGGTGTGTTCATGGCAAGCCGGAAACTCAAACATTATTTTCAGGGTCATCCCATCACTGTGGTCAGTTCTGCCCCTCTTGGGGACATTATCCAGAACAGAGAGGCTACAGGGAGAATTGCTAAGTGGGCTATAGAGCTTGGACCGCATGGCCTCAAATATGCGCCACGCACTGCTGTTAAATCTCAGGCTTTGGTGGACTTCATCAACGATTGGACAGAATCACAAGTGCCTGAGCAGAAGCCGGATAATACGTACTGGACTATTCACTTTGACGGGTCCAGGCAGTTGGAGGGCTCGGGGGCTGGCGTTGTGTTGGCTTCCCCTAGGGGTGACAAGTTCCAGTATGTGCTACGATTGATGTTTCCTTGCACTAACAATGCGGCAGAATACGAGGCTTTACTCCATGGTCTTCGAGTGGCCAAGGAGATGAACTTAAGCCGGGTAAGGTGCTTTGGGGACTCAGATTTGGTGGCTCAACAAGTATCAGGCACCTGGGACTCCAAGGATCCTCTCATGGCGGCTTATCGCCGCGAGGTTGATGCCATTGCTGGGCACTTTCAGGGATATCAAGTGGAGCACATTGATCGCAGGAAGAACGAGGCGGCTGATGCTTTAAGCCGGCTAGGCTCTCAGCGCAAGCCGGTGCCGCCGAACACTTTCCTGGATGTCCTGTATAATCCTTCGGTTAAGTTGCCTACAGAGGAGGACTTGGCTATCCCTGACCCGGTGGCACGGCTGGTGGCGGCTCTGCACGTCATACCAGATTGGACAATGCCATATCTGGCTTATATAACCCGGGGAGAGTTGCCAGACGATGAAATGTTGGCCAGGCAGATAACCCGGCGGGCCAAGTCAATGATTGTTATCAATGGTGAGTTGCATCATCGCAGTGTTTCAGGGGCATTTCAGCGTTGTATCTCCCCTGAGGAAGGTCAAGAGATCTTGCGCGAGATCCATGAAGGGGATTGTGGCCATCATGCCGGTTCAAAGTCTCTTGTGGCCAAGGCTCTCCGACATGGTTTTTATTGGCTGACGGCTCACGCTGATGCAGAGGACTTGGTCAGTAAATGTGATGGCTGCCAAAGGTTCTCACGACGGGCTCATGTGCCGGCTCAGGAGTTGAGGATGATCCCAATCACTTGGCCCTTTGCGGTCTGGGGCTTGATATGGTTGGGCCCTTTAAACGGTCCAAGGATAAGAAAACCCATCTCTTGGTGGCGGTTGACAAATTCACAAAGTGGGTGGAGGCCGAGCCAGTTAGCAAGTGCGATGCAGCCACAGCGGTTCAATTTATGAAAAAGGTGATTTTCCGCTTCGGCTTTCCACACAGCATCATAACTGACAATGGCACCAATCTATCCAAGGGCGCTATGGAAGAGTTTTGTCAACGAGAGCATATCCGACTTGATGTTTCCTTAGTGGCTCATCCCCAATCCAATGGTCAAGCTGAGAGAGCTAACCAGGAGATTCTGAAGGGCATTAAACCCCGGCTTTTGGTCCCTTTGCAACGGACGCCGGGTTGTTGGGTGGAGGAGTTGCCCTCCGTCTTATGGAGCATCAACACTACTCCTAATAGGTCCACAGGCTTCACACCTTTCTTCATGGTTTATGGAGCAGAAGCAGTTCTCCCCAGCGACATCCGTCACGATTCACCTCGTGTGGCGGCTTATGTTGAGACGGATAATGAACAGGCGCGCCAAGATGCTCTGGACTTGTTGGATGAACAGCGTGATGTGGCAGCAGCCCGTTCAGCGATTTACCAACAGGACCTGCGCCGTTATCATAGCCGCCGGGTCAAGTCCCGGGTCTTCCAGGAAGGCGACTTTGTGCTCCGGCTCATCCAGGATCAAACAGATGCACACAAGTTATCCCCACCTTGGGAAGGGCCCTTTGTGGTCAGTAAGAACTTGCACAACGGGTCGTATTACCTCCTTGACATTCGGGAGCATAGAGATGCACGAAAGTCTGGGGAAGAGAGCCGTCGGCCGTGGAACATAGCTCAGCTTCGGCCTTACTACACTTGAGCTAGCGGCTCTTGTGGTGTACATACTTATCTCAGCTGTGTATATATTATGATAAGCAATAAAGCAGGACCTCTGTCCTTTTCCTCCTTCAATTATGTGTGTCCTTTTTTACATGCTAATTTGAAAGGAGGATCCGGCTTATGATCGTATTCGAGTCTAGCCGTAAGCAGTAAGGTCACTTGGGGGCTTCCTGTTCAAGCATGGGTCGTATTCGAACCAAAGAGAACATAGCTGTCGATACCCATTTGATTGGCAAAGTGCCGAGCTCATTGGGAGGTGGCCTTTGGTCATATTTGAATCACAGTGCAACCCCTCTGAGAACCGACGTGGATCGTATTCGAATCAGCGTCGTTAAACAATTTTCAGAATCACTTGGGGGCTTCCTGTTCAAACATGGGTCGTATTCGAACCGAAGAGAACACAGCTGTCGATACCCTCTTGATTGGCATCGCCACACCCACTGGGGGCTATATGATCGCATCCGAATCTTAGCTTGACCCCTTTGGACCGGGTTTCTGGTCGTATTCGAACCGGAAGCCCCTAAGTTTTTGTATTTCATCATAAGTCTACTCGGATCATGTTTAAGTATGTGCTGCCGTCTCTCACTTGCCGGCTTTATTTTGGTTTATCTTGTTAGTTGAACATCAGGGATGTTATCAAGACAAATAAATTCGAGTTAAGGTACCAATCAAGCTATCCGGGTTATTTAAACCGGAAATATGTTACAGGTTGTGAAAAGTGTTATCACGGCTATGTTCAGATCATAGTTAACAACCAGTCCTTTTTGGGTTCGTTTGCCGGGTTATACATTTTAAACACCTGATTCTCAGGACGGTAAGCCGCCTCGAGACTTGTGATTTATCTTTCTATGTAGACATTGCAAGATATTTTTCACAGTGGAGAGGGACAAAGGGATAATTATAAACCCGGAGGAACACCAGAAGAATAACTTCAAGAGGTTTCAGCATTCATTACGTGCACGATGGCACGGCAGAGATAAATTGTTGCACCTATTCTATTACAAAATTTTTATGAGGTTTCAAGGGTGGAGCATTGCTCGGTGAACCGCCAGCCACTTTATGACGCCTGCTGAGTTGAAGTCCCCGGCTCGTCTTCTGCTCCGCCTGATCCCAAGACTTCGAAGGTGGACGACTTCCAGTCAATGCCGCTGAGAGCTTCGAACTGGGCTTCTTCGTCGATTAACCCGGCCGGGTCAATCTCCGGGGCGAAGGTGTGCTGGCGAGCCGGAGGGATCAGGTTGAGGGCTTCATAGCGTGGGGTTGGAATCCTTCGATTCTCCGCGTCAAACCCCGGCTGATACTTGGTCAAGTCGGTGCCGTTCCCAATGAGGGTAGCCACCGGGCGTACAGCCTTCACGCATGCTGCGAAGTCCTTTTGGTCGAAGGCTGAGCCGTCTTCTTTCAGACTGGGGTAACCCAGGGCGATATCTGCCGGGTCTAGCTCTGGCAAGAATGCCTTAGCCCGGCTCAGCGCGGCGATTGCTCCGGCTCTCGCGGATGCCCGTCGTAGCTCCTGGATCCGCTATGGCAGAACCACGAGCCGGCGCAGCACTTCGGCCAGGTGTGTTGGCACCTCGTTCGACAAGGCCACCACCGCTAGGGCCCGCTGTGACCCGGTGTAGAGCTGCTCTACCAGTGTGTATACAGCCTTCAGTTTGGTGACCACGCTCTGGTTCAGGTTGGCGCTTCTGGAGCCTGTTTCATAAAGAGTAGGTAAGTCGGCGACAAGGATGAATCGTAACATATACCGACTTGATAAAAGCCGGAGAGGCGACTTACCGAAGATGGCAGCCACCATTTGGGAAACCTGGCGCTTTAGACCGGAGAGCTTAGCGGTCTTCTCGGTGAGGGCTTTCTCCGCCTGTTCGGCCCGGGACACCAGTGCGCTTTTCTCCTCCGGCCAGGACTTCCGCTCAGCATCGAATTCAGTCTTCAGCTTTTCTTGAGCGGCGATGCTGGAGACAAACTTGGCGTTTGCCTTCCGGGTCTCCATCTCTTGTGTCTTCAGCCGGCTCTTCAGATCCGCCAGATCCGACTCTAATTTTTTTGCCGACAGCTTGCATGTATTTCCGGGTTGTTAACAAGCATTCTATAAGTCCCAAGCGCTTTCCAAGCAAAGACACTCGGCACTTGGGGGCTAATGCATATTGAATGTATCTCTAAACATACTGCCGGTTAAGTTAAGTAAGCCGGAATCTAAGTCTACAGCATATTCAAAGTATAAGTTGCAGACTTGGGGGCTGGTATGACAAGGATTATTATGCAGAAAATAAGAGGACAACAGAAGGTTACCTCAGATTTTTGTTGGATCTGGTTGACCATGGCGATTTCGGCATCCCGGCTCTTGTGAACTTGGCTGATGTAGCCAGAGACGAGCTCCCAATGCTCAAGTCGTTGTAGTTGGAGAGCTCCAGATTCACCCGGTGGGGCTGTAGCAGCTCCCCCTTCGCAGAGCATTTGGCTAGCACGGTCGGTCTCCCCGGCTCAACATACTCCGTCCGGGTAATTACTACGTCCGGGTCATCAGTTGCAGGGGCGGAGCCGGAGGCCTCCGGGTTAGACGACGCTTCGGTTATGGTCTTGGCAGTTGGGGCAGGAGCTTCAGGTGCCGTGTCCATAGGACTGGTGGCTTCGGGGGCGGCGGCAGCTGGCGGCTCTTGAGCCGTCGTCTCCGGCTCAGGCAAGTCGGGCACTCCGGCTGACCTGGTCTTCTTTGCTCTTTTGGTGAGCTTTGCCTGGGCGCTGAAAAGACAGAAGTGTTAGGCATTCAAAGAGTAAGGTACAGCCGGATAGTGTAAGGAGGTTGTTATTACCCGGGTGCAGTTTTGAAGGCTGGCAGACTTGACTGCATGGAGTCACCCGAAGAGGGGGAGGTCTCCTGGTAATTAGAGTCAGAAGAGTTGAGTGGCTGACGGATGACACCCGCCAACGGATGAAAAGGGTACAGGTGAGAGAAAACCTCAGTACGACGCTTCCTTGTTGCGTCGGGTAATCCGGCGGAGAGATCGGTGTCCTTGCGGGCCCGGGTGTGACGCCGGCTTTCGTGAACCTGCTGCTTCAAAAGAAATTGAGGGTCCTGATGAGCTAACGGATGAGAAAAGCTTACTTTCCGGGTTACTCTTCGGACTTTCAGCTGTGGCAAAGGCTCCGAGCCGGAGGAAAGTGATGTTACCTCTTCAATCACCGGGTTACTGGCGCCGGTGTCGTCCTGTCAATAAGCAAAAGGTGGATAAGGTGGACAGCAGCAAACAAAAAAATATGGCAAGAATTTAAAGGTTTACGGGTTATCTCTGACTCGGAGCTGTCGCTTAATTGCAGCAGCTCCGAAGCGGTGGGTCTGCTTCCCTTTCTGCGAGGGGCGGCCTTCTTGGCAGCTTTCTTCGCCTTCCTGGTCTTCTTGGCTGCTTCATGGTCATATTTAACCCGCCAGAATTTGTCATTAGCCTGAGAAGTACAGTAATGAATTCTTAAAGCGGTCCGGATGAAGGTCACATGCAAAAGAAGTGGAAGGATTAAAGTCAGCGGCTTACCGCTGGGGCCGGATTGGTTTTGCAGAACGGGGCCAGCCCGGTTCTTCCACAATCTGCCAGGCTCTCGTTTAACAGAGCCTTGGTCTCCTCTTCGGCAACGTCTTCTGGAAGATCGTTGCGACTGTGCCTCTGCGGGTCATCCTTTCGCCCGGTGTACTCGCACATTAAGCCGGGGCGGCGGCTCAATGGGATCACCCGCCATGAGATCCAGACCCGGACTAGATCAATTCCGTTCAGACCGTTGCCTAGCAGGGCCTTGATCTTGTTGATCGTTGGAAGCAGAGGCTGGCGTTCCGCGGCAGTAAGTTTGTCGGATAACGGGTGCGTGGATTCCAGGCGTGTTGGGCGAAAGCCGGGCAGTGGATTCTCGTCAGCCGGGGACGTGTCTTGGCAGTAGAACCAAGTCATATTCCAGTCTTTAGGGTGGCTCGGCGGCTCTGCATAAGGGAACAGGCAGTCCCTACGTCGCTGGATAGATATGCCGCCTAATTCTAGACTTGGCCCGTTGGCACACTCATTTTGCCGGTTCAAATAGAACAGTTCTCTGAAGAGTAGCAGGCTCGGCTCTTCTCCAAGATACACTTCACAGAAGACTTGGAAGTTGCAGATGTTGGATATGGAATTGGGTCCTATATCCTAAGGCCGAAGGTCAAAAAAGTTGAGCACGTCCCGGAAGAATTTTGAGCCGGGCGGTGCGAAGCCCCGGCTCATGTGATCTGCAAAGATCACTACCTCCCCGTCTCTCGGCTGTGGTCTTTCTTCTGACGGATCAGGGGCACGGTAGGACATCACTTCTTTCTTGGGCAGATACCCGGACTTAACAAAGTTGGCTAGGGTCTCTTCAGTGACATTGGATCTTGTCCAGTTGCAAGTGATGGGGGCCTTGGGAGGCATGGTGACGGTTGGTGGTCTATGAGGAAGAGAAAAGTGTCCGGGTTAATTATAAGCCGGGGATTATCATTCAAACTACAGTGACGACTTATGAAGGGAACTAATGATATATATTGATACGGTGAGTTATCTAAGCCGTCGGAGTTTTCAGGATAAGTTGGTCATCTACGGCTTACTGCAGTTAAGTCGGAGGATTCTACGGAGCATGGTTCTCTCTAAACCGGAAAGTTCTACGACGCGTGTTTTCTTTAAGTCGGAAGCATAAGCCGCCAAAGATTCAAGGGTTGCAGTTTTTACTAAGTGTGGTAAAACGGATTTCACATATTGCAGTAATTTTTTCGGATCAAAATGGTCGGGCGAGGTGAAAATTTTCTAGACCTAAAAAACAGAGGCAGAAGAAGTTCTTGAGGTTGAACACAGTTCTTATGCAGTAAAAAGAGGGTTTCTTATAGATGAAATGGGTCTCAAACCTCTACCGCAGTGGTTCTACGCGAGGTTAAAGATCAACTAACTATAGTGGCAACAAGAACTACCGAGTCTGTGGGCAATGGTGATGAACACGAAGAACTGAAAGAACCCTACCGCAGATCTGTTCTAGCAAGGCAGAGGAGACTCACCGGAGTTGGGAGGAGCGGAGGTCGCCGCCGTGAGTCTGGTCCGAATCAGGGTGATGCAGCGGCCGGGTTGATGAAGACCAGGGGCGCGACGGCGGCGGCAGTGGCGGAGCTCAAGCAAAGGAGCAACGGCGCGAGGAGGAAGAGGGAGAGCGTGAGGAGAAAGTGCTGGGCCGACCTATTTATAAGGCAAGTCATAAGTGGGCGCGAGATTCAAGGAGACCACGGCGTGGTTATCTCCCCCTCACGGTGCCTCGATTTTCGGAAAGACAGTAACAGCAGAGATCCCTTGCGGATCTGGTGGAGTAAAAAACGGACTTCATGGAGGATGACGTCACGGCGGATTATCCGGAGTCCGGAGAATGACGTCACCCCGGGTTATGGCCTTCACTCGAACGGTAAGCCGGAGATTTTTTCTGTCGGCAGAGTTGAAGATTGACACGAGCCGGCTCAAGTCAATCTGGGGCCTAATGTTGAGGATATAGACCTTGGAGTCACCCGCCAGGAGGGCCGGGTTACTTGTAGGGTCATTGCCAGAAGCCCGGAGCCAAGTTCCAAGATAATGGGCCAGAGATGGGCTGAGACCCGGATATGGCTTAAAGTCTGTAGTTACGATCATTGTTATAGTAGACTTGTACTGTAAGGCAAGTATTGTTTAGAGTCCGAGCCGGACGCTCTTATGAGCCGGCCGGGGCTCTAAGGGCTGCTGGCGTCAGCCTCCCTATATAAAGGGAGGACCCGGCGGCGGTTTAAGGGCGACAACAATCTAATCGAGAGCCGGGAAAAGCTGTTAGCTCCCAGGCGATCGTAACCCTAGATAATACATCCCAAACTGGACGTAGGCTTTTACCTTCACCGTAAGGGGCCGAACCAGTATAAACCCTCGTGTTCCTTGTCCCACATAACCCCTTCAAGCTTCCTAGCTGCGATGGCTCCACGACTAAGTCCTAGCTCGAGGACATCTGCCGTGACAATTCCACGACACAGGGCGCCGCCGACGTTCCATGCACACTCCTGCACTTCGTGAACGGCGAGTTGGTCGATGTCGCCAAGGGCAGAATCGTTCAACCGGGCAGCCGCGTGTTCCACGGTAATCAGATGCCACCCACCGTTTACAGGGTTCAACTGGTTCAGGTGCTGCCGGGCTTCGACGACATGTTACCTTCGTATCGACCCCATGGGGCCGACGAAGATGATGTGATGACCCTCAGCGCCTGCATAAGCTGGCCCATGCTTTGGCCGAAGAGCCAGATTCGTTTGGGAGCGGGGGACACCACCCCACAGACAACACTGCCAGTCGTGCCGGCGCCAAGCCATGGCAAGACCCCCGCAACGCTACCGGACATGCCGGACATGTATATGGCACAGGATCCGGACATGCATATGGCACAGGATCCGAACGACGACAGCGACGACGATACATTTACCAACGTCGATAAGTACTTCAACGAACATGGGTACGGTGACGAATTCTTGGGGCCTCCTTCTCAAGAACCCAACCCTGCAAAAGACGATCGCGATCTAGCTGGTACCGCGGAGAAACCCAATTGCAACAGGCGTCGTCTGGCGTTCAGTTCTCAGGAGACGCCTCCAGCTGCCGCCTTCACCGAGCCTCAGATAGCCGAGGTGCGAAATATTATCAGCCCCAACACACTCAAGAAGGCGGTCTCTGAGCAGAACTCGATCCCATTATAGCAGAAGAAGAAGGGACGGAAAAGAAAGAGTAACAATGGTGCGAGCCAGCCGGCACCGAGCACGATCCGTGCTCAGGACGGGCCACCTTCACCTAAGGATATCTCGAGGAGGGTGCATGTGGCGGGTAGGCCGATGCTACCGACTAATCTGCTCAATGCTGCAACCGGTGCTATGCGGAGTCTGCATGACAGTGTTCTTTCTTTGGAGAAGCGGCGTTTCCGAGAGAATGATGTGGCATACCTGGTTTTAGTGGCCAAGGTGCCAGAGGGCAAGGGCTCTGTGGATAGCGCCAGCGGGGGTATGATCATCCTGCGGTTGATGACATCTTCGCTATGTTTAACCTTCATCCGCTGCACTACACCTTCGTTCGGCTATTTTCGCTGCGTATGGAGATGCGGATCATTAGAGACAAGACCCCGAACATCGTGATAGTCGACCCCTTCTACATGCGTGCCAAGATCTTGGGCAGCGCTGGGGACCGGCAAGTCGCGAGTTCATACCTCGAAGGCGTCATTCTGGCAAACCCAGATAAGGATAACTTCCTCGTGCCTTACTTTCCAGAGTAAGTCATCCCCTCACCACCCCGTAACATATGATTTCTTAGATTTCGATTGTTCTTATTTTTCTAACATTCCGTGTTTTGTGCAGTGACACACATTGCACACTCATCCTCTTAAGCCTGAACTATTCCATGGCCACGTATTTCGACTCGGACCGTCAGTCGAAGAAAGACTACACAAATATCAAGAAAGTTCTTGATGATGTTCTCCCCGGCTACGCCAGATCTGGAGGCACCTTCAAGGGTCCAATTCGTAGGTACGGCAAGCACGTGTTCATCCACGTAACGACGTTCCCCTGCATCAAGCAGCCGCCTGGCGGTCAGAAGGATGCCTACTACGCCCTCCATCACATGCGGGCGATCGTACGAGACCATAAGCACCTTCTGGTACCAAATAGTCTCAAAGATTGGGCCGCACGCTTGTCGGCAATCCAGGACGTGGACCTCAGACAAGAATTCTTTCGCATCCAGTCAGAGTTTGCGGAAATCATCCATCAAGATGTCCTTCGTACCTCGGGGCAGTTCTACCTCAGATATCAACCGTCCAACAGTGAGATAGAAACAACGCTACAAATGCAGGCTGACAACGCCCGCGATTTCATGACCATCACGACAGACGGCGGCTTCATCCACGCTCCGGTCCCTGAGTCGAGTCGAAAGTAGTGATGCTATGTAGTTCTGAAATATCGATTAGCTCATGTTGTAATTAAACTTTAATGAACTTGTATGTCTCTTTGGTTTGGACGGTCGTTCAACTTATATGTAATCGATGCTATTTATTAGTAGGACCATGAATCGTGCTATTAATGTCTTGCTTTTCTCTTCCGATCATTTTGTTGCATACTTATATATTGCTTATGTATTGTCTGTGAATTGCTACTAACGTTTTGTTTGGCTAGTGCATAGAGATGTCGTCGTATGACGTGTAAAAGGGTAAGGTTCCCAGAGTCTACGACGACTGGGAGGAGTGTCGGAGACAGGTTCACCGTTTCAGCGGTAACAGTTACAAAGGGTACACCACTAGGGCGGAGGCAGAAGCTAGATACGCGCGCTATCTAGCGGGAGAGAGGAGGGAGCGGAGGAGGAACCGGATGAAGACCAGTTTCATCGCCATGATGCTAATCGTGATGACCGCAGCTCTCTTCTATGTGATGGTAGTTTAGATGATCGATATCGACTTGTAATGTGAAGACAAACTCGCTACTCACGGTCTCGAGACTTGTAATGTTCTAACTTTGTTCGGTCTTTTGAATTCGGAGACTAATATGATGAATTGTATTCGGAGACTAATCTTCTATTGTATTCGATGAGTCTGCTGTTTATATGTTGTGTTGTCCATATATTGTGTAGTAATATATTTTGTAACCTGTGCAAATATCAGAAAAGAAAAAAATCCTAATATTCATACTAGTGGCGCACCACACTGCACTTTAGTGGCGCACTGCAATAAACACACTAGTTGCGCATTATCTAGAAGTGCGCCATTAGTAACCCAGAGCACAAGGTAAATATGGCCCCCTAGAAGGCATAGTAATGGCGCACCGTTTGACATACTAATGGCGCACTCCCTGGTGCGCCACTATTGTCTGGTATACTAATGGCGCACCATTAGTATTAGTTATTAATGGCGTGATGATAGTGGCGCACCTGTAGTGCGCCATTAATGGCCAAAACAGGTGCGCCACTAATTAGCCTTTTCCTAGTAGTGGCGTCGTCGCCCCCACCGCCCGTTGTCGCCGTCTCGCACCGCCGCCCCGGCCATACGGCGCGCGCCGTCTCGCGCAGCCGCCCCATACACGTCGCCGTCCTCGCCCCCGGCCCGCCGCCCGTCGCGCTGTAACCCCCGGCCCGTCGCGCCG
>NC_057802.1:10101815-10102378 GCF_018294505.1 Triticum aestivum | reverse complement strand
CAACACACACACGCTTACACACACACATACACACACACACACACACATTTTTTACTTATTTTATGTTTTCTGTTGTTTAGATTAATGCATGTCAAATTGTTAATTAGATGATCGAATTAGATGAATTACGTAGATAAGAATGTTAGAATGTTAATGTTACATGAATTAGGTATATGCATTTGAACTAGTTGAATTAATATAACTAGTTTATGTTTAGTAAGAAAATTAATATAACTAGTTCATTTTTAGTAAATGCTTAGTTGAACTAGTTGAATTAATAGAACTAGTTTATTTTTAGTAAGAAAATTTAGGTATATGAGATTTGATGATCTAATTAAAAAATATTACTATATATAGCTACTTTATATATTTTAGTAAGAAAAATAATAGAACTAGTTTATTTTTAGTAAATTCTTAGTTGAATTAGTTAGTTGAATTAATAGAACTAGTTTATTTTTAGTAAGAAAATTTAGGTATCTGAGATTTGATGATCTAATTAAAATATTACTATATAGAACTAGCTACTTTGTTTTAGTAAGAAAATTAATATAACTAGTTTATTT
>NC_057802.1:8308561-8312293 GCF_018294505.1 Triticum aestivum | reverse complement strand
TATATAATGTATATATGTATGTGGTAGCTATATGATGAATGGACGTGGCTATGTATGTATGAATATAATGTTCATAGCATTTTTTTGTTTATATATGTTTTTTCATATATGTATTAATTTTTTATTTAGGTTATTGTTAGTAGATATCGATTTTAGGGTTAGTGCATATTAGGTTAGTGTAGAGGAAAAAGTAAAATTAAGTGCTTAGTAGTTGAACTAGTTGATTTAATAAAACTATTTTATTTTACTATATATAGAAGTAGTTTATTTTTAGTAAGTACTATTTTATTTTATTTATAGTAAGTGCTTAGTAGTTGAACTAGTTGATTTAATAAAACTACTTTATTTTACTATATATAGAAGTGGTTTATTTTTAGCAAGAAAATTAATAGTACTAGTTTATTTTTTTAGTTCAAGCAATTATTCCCGCATCGACGTCGACGATGCCTATCCCACATCCTCGTCGTCGACTTGGCGGAGGAGGCCGGCTTGATCACAGGGGCCATGTCCGGGACTGGGCTCCGCCGGGCTGGTATTGGGAGGTGCTACCTTCCGGGGGGCGTAGGTTGGTGAGGAGTCAGCCCGTCGTTGACCCGATCCTTGTTTGGTGGCGGTCGCATGGGCCAGTGACGGTGCCTAGACTTCCGGACACCGCGGAGGTGGTACGTCACCGTGTCAGCGAGGAGGACGAGCACGTCCGTCGCTACATGGTTGTGTTGGAGGGCAAGTTCGACAATACCAGGCAGGTTCTTCAGGGATCTCACTGGAGCTATGATCCTGTGATGGTTTCTTCCCTTTGGATGTCCACCGCCCGCGCCGATACCAGTCGGGCGCTACGGTTCTAGCTGTACTAGCGATGCTATATGTATGATAGTATTCGAGGTGTATTAGTGATAATATTCGACGATGTACGGACTCAAGAGCTGATGTAGTTTTTCTTATAATTGAATGCATGCTAATTTGAATACTACTTTATTTTACGATTTGGTTTTGCTTATTGAATGCTCAAATTGGAAAACTACTCCTACTTTGAATGCTAAAATTGCAGAGCACTATGCAAGGCGTATGCATATGATTAGTTGATAGCTTATAGGGTTTTTGTTCTCGCGGAAATCTAGGAGCCCCCTCCATCATCCCCGCTGTCGTCCCCGTCACCGACCCCCTCTGACCTCGAGGTGAGACCAGCCAAATCCTTTTTTAGAAAGATAATTAAACGATATTTCGGGTTGACTTTAAGTCTGTCGAGTCTCCACCATATATGAGAGGACGAAGAATCCCGACTGTTGTCGTGGGGTAGCTTCTCCTCCGTTCCCGTGTGCTAGACAATTTGGTGTAATGCACTCGGGAACGAAAGGAGGAGCTACCATCACCGACGGTCACAAATGTCAGAGAGGAATCAGTGAGGGAGAGTTCCACCATATATATATGTGAGAGGACGAAGAATCCCGACTGTTGTCGTGGCGGTCGCTTCTCCTTCGTTCCCGTGTGCTAGACATTTTGGTGTAATGCACTCGGGGAAGAATGGAGGAGCGACCATCACCAACGGTCGAATGTATACACCACGTGAGCTGAGAGTTTTCAAGAAAAGACTCGACAAATCGATAGTCAACCCGTGATGAATAATAATGATCTAATTTAGTTTTTGTAGTACATATATTTAATTGTACAAGTTTAATCTTTGAATTATGAACGTAGGAAATGTCGTCATCGGACGACGAAAGTCTCCCGGGGGAGTGCGGCTGGTGCCACGACGATCGAGGTCTGTGCGACAGGCCTCACCTAGACGATGATCGGTGCTTCAGCTTTAAGCTCGAGGAGACCTTCGATGTTCAAATGGTACGCAACGACGGCAAGTGTTTTTTTCATAATTAAGCATGACTTCAACTATTTCAACGTGTAATTTTCATCTTTTACAATTCGAGGATAGCTTATCCCATGCCATGCAAGACGCTATGTCTTGGAGAGGATGGATTTTGAAGACCATGAAAATTTTAAAACGAAGAAAATTCACCTAAGGACCCATCATGATGTGGATTTTGAAGTAAATCCGTATAATGCTAAGAGCGTAACCCATTTTGGTTGCAAAAATTAGGAAGCATTTTGCAAGATGTATGGTTTTGATGAGGGTATGCTTGTCACCATGGATCTTGGTGATCCTGACATCGACCAAGACAATATGGACATTTGGGTCCTTGTTGATACGCCTCCAGATCTACCGCTATGTGAGTTTCTCAAGCATAGTTAATTATTAACTAATTTATATTGTTTATTTCAAAATAGTTGACAGCTTATTTCCATTGACAGCTTATTTTGATTGTTCAAACAATGTGCGGAACATGGTAGACAAAACCTACTACACCGATGGCTCCGAGTTAACTTATCAGGAGAAAAATCATCTGGTCGGATTTCGTACTGATCTTGAGAATTACAATATCTACAATCAAACTCCTCAACATTATGGTCAATACGTGCCACTAGTGCACGTGTTGAACTACGGTAACTACCATGGAGATACCCTGGTAAGATTTTTTTACTATTACGACATCCGTGCATCTTTTGCATACTTCTAAAACTAGTACATCATTGCTAACTATGAAGTTATTACTATGTTTTTCAACAGAGAATCTCAGAGGATTGTGTGCCTCATTTGATGTATCTGAATGGCAGCCTTCGTGTTTTGAACATATATCCAGGTCATTCTACGAATCTCAACTCTCCATACCGGATTTCTAAAAGAAGTGGAGACATGCTAATCAGAGAATGGAAAAAAGTATGGACAGTCGTAAGGAGGTTCTTGGAAGCAAAAGGAAGCGCCGCGCAAGAATTGGAGACAGGATGATCTCCGTTCTCGATAATGGAGAGTCAGGGTCTATATTGTTTTATGCTATTTTACCTTAAATAGGGTATTTAGGTCTTGCCTAATACTGATGATCATGTGCTAAGAACAATTAAGTAGGGTTGGTTCGATGACTATCAGGATGATGATCGTATGACTTGTTATTAATAACGAGTAGAAGTTGTATGATGATGATTTGTAGGACTTGTTATTATGATGATGCATGATGCGAGCATGAAGAGTTATTATATATTTGTGGGTGAAATGAACATGGATTTGATTGAAGTGAAGCCAACATGCATGTGGTGCATGTCGAAAGTAGTACAATCCAAACTTGATCAAGTTAGGATTAGTATTACTTTCGACATGCACCACATCTTGCCTCACTTCAATCTAAGTCATGTTTAGAAATAGCAGTATAGCAGTAGCACGGAGATAAGAGAGGACACATATCTCTATTAGCTACCTATAACAACCTAAATTAACCCCCAAAACCCCTAAACCACCTCCTTTCAAAAAGAAACCAGCCCCTGAAATGCTGACGCGTGGAAGTTTATTGGTCCCGGTTAATGCTACCAACCGGGACCAAAGGCCCTCCTGCCTGGGCTCGCCGGAGCGGCCACGTTGAGGCCCATCTGTCCCGGTTCGTATAAGAACCGGGACTAAAAGCCTAGGGCATTAGTAACGACACTTTAGTCCTGGTTCCCCAACCGGGACACGTGGGCCTTATGAACCGGGACAAATGGCCATTTTTCTACTAGTGTATGTTTAACAAAGCAACTGGCTAGATCCGTACGTGGTCATCACTCAACCATGCGGAATGCAAGGAGCATATGGCATTTGGGTGCAACCATTGGAAGATGGTAGCACGCAATACTTACAACTAGTTTGCAGTG
>NC_057802.1:8304567-8308181 GCF_018294505.1 Triticum aestivum | reverse complement strand
CGACAGTTTTATGAGGAGCTACGAGTAATTACCAACGAGATTAGATCAACTAGATGAGTCGGCCGTATATCTCTATGCGTAAAATCATCAATTTTACAGAATTACATTCATATTGGCTATATAGAGAATTAGTAGGAAATCCTTGAAAAAGAAGCAAATTAGATGGTAGATGCTCCTGTGGTCGCACCTCTACATAGATAAAAACACGATAAGTAACTATTTACCTTTTTTTCCCTGTACGTGACTCATTCATAAAGGATGCCTTTTTTTTCAACCAAGAAAAGCTGGTCCTCAGTATCCACGTGTAGAAAACAATCTTGCTAAATGAGTTCCTTAGAGTTTGAAGTACGTGTGCACCGGGAGTACAATGCTTCAGGCTATGAGTCATTTCCACATGAGAATTCCATCTCAAACTTGCATCAAGCAAGTGGAAAAAATATAGATCAGAGCACATGAGGAAAGATGATCAAGGAACTCCTACCACATGATGGGATTAGTAGTTTTTTTTCTTGACAGTTGACACGTTGATGGGATTCAAAACGCACTTACAGGGATGCAACTGTGAGTTCCTGCATGCTTGCACATACATGTTGATGGGATTTAGAACACACGTACATGCATGCAGCCGTTAGTTTCTGCATGCTTGCATGGATCTTAGTGTAGGGATTTTTACCGTCTACATCGGCTGGCTATTATAGATTGATCTAGTATATCCAACAGCTATACTTATTTTGATGATGTGGCTCAAGGAGAGGGAAGATAATTCCAAGTAGTGGAGCTAACTATTTAGATATAGTAGATTTGGTAAGAAGTGAGGCAAGGGACTTTTGTTAGGAAAGGGGCAGCGGCAGCAAGTCTATTCTGAATTGTAATTTGGTAAGGAAAGATATATGCCATGTGTTATTATAGAAAGGGTCTGTCTAGGTCTCGGTTGACTGAGACTTCGCGAAGTCTTAGTCGAATGACATCATCCTATGCAGATTAGGCCCGTCTTACCTCCCTCCCTGTTGGGTTTTAATTTCCCCGTGGTGGGCTTGGGGTGTGGGTTTGTTTGTTTGTCCTTTTTGTGTTGTCTGTTTGTTTGGCCCGTTTTACCTCCCTCCTTGTTCAGGGCGCAGCAAAAAGACAAAAAAAAAATGTAAGGCCCATTTTTGTAGCTAAACGACAGGAAAAACTTTCGTTCCTGTGCCAGTTCTTCGTTCCTTCTTTGTGACAACACCACCCAGGCAAAACCCTCCCCGCTGCATCCATGGATCCATCTACAGCTCCTCCCTTTTCATGTTCTTCTTCCCCTGTTAATTTTGGATCTGAAAAATTTGTGATTTCCTTCTTACTTCTCTTATTTTTTTTCCCCAGCAATCTTGGAGCAGTATGGCACTTTCCTGATGGGCACACATGTTTGTCTCTGAGAAAAACTCATGGGAAAACTTCGTCTATCTCAGCATGTTGTTCAATCTGCCTGAAAAAAATTCAATTTTTTTATAGATATACCTGCATGTTGTTCATTCTGTCTCAGCATGCTGCACATGTAGTAGTTGATTAACAGATGGTAAATTCCATGATGGTGCTTTTTCCATATGTTCAGTCAAACTACTACAAAAGCTCCAGGAAAAAAAGCACACAGTAGAAACAGACATGGCTGAAAGTTATGATCTATTCCTTGGATTCCCAGATTTACACTTTGGGGTGGAGACTGTCTATCTTGAATGCACTATTTTGACCCAAAAAATATACTTAGCATGGTGAAACACTTGTTCTGGACAGAGAAAATTTGAATCTTTCATTCCTTGCTTCCCAAAAATTATAGAATGAAGAAAAAAAAGTTGAATCTTTCTGTCCTTGACACATAATAAAACTGATGAATGTGGTTGTTTGTATAATGCAGAAAAATAAAAAAGATATCTCATGCATTCAGATTGACACATACTGTTTCCTGCATTTTGTGTAGCATCCGAAGAATACTTTGGCACAAAAAATTCCGAACAGTTGGGCTCCAACTCCGCATAGTTTGCAGACCCCAATTCAGGTGAGAAGGAAAAAAATGCAAAAAAAATTCCTTAGATTGTAATTACATATCCTTGTGGGTGACAACAAAAATGAAAAGGGAACAAAAGTTAAATAACAGTAAACTGACGAAAACACGACTTTGTGTTTGCAGCAGCCATACCTTGGTATCCCACATGTGCAACTGCAGCAAGCTGGGATGCATCTAGCATTCCAACCATCTTCAATTACATTAGCACCACATGTACTAGCTTTTCATGGCAAAAAAAGGAAAGCTTGTCCCCTCTATAAGTTCTCTGCTTTGATGAATAATGTGGAACTCCGTTGCACACCTTGTAACTATGAAAAAAAGAGAGAAAAAACTTAAATTATTATCAAATTCTAACATACAAAAAGTAAAAATGCAGGAAATGAATTTACTTGGAGGTAGCAACATGAGTTACACACAGTTGTTGATGGCTGATAGTCAAGAGGTACTTAAAGTGCCTTTTTTTTGTTGATGTTGAGATGTATAAGGGGAAAAAATGGGGAAAATGACAAAAAGGAAAATGGAAATTACATTACATGTTTTGTGGTGACAGACTAGAATTGGTGGATTCCAACATTTTGGTCAGCAACAAGTTTCGTGGCAGGGGGTTTTCGTACAAATAAAATTGACTCATTTACATATGTATACATATTCCCCCCAGTCCTTTGCCCTACGTGTGACAATAAAAATGTCCTCATTTCTTATTCTTCTTATTACTATGCAGAATGACATGTACATGTTAACCGAACAGTATGGGCGTTTGCAAGGACAAAACGACAGGGGGCAACCAACAACATGCAGAAAATGTGGTGGGCAGAAGGTTTCCCTAGTTGGAGCTAGGATGGCAACACAACTGAAGAACATGCAGGTTGTAGCTACCAACCTAGATACACAGAACAAAACATGAATGACGATGATTTAGAGTTTGATGAAGGTGAGGATGACTTGGAGTATGATGAAGCCGTTGATGGTTCTACCCATGGACCTAGTTTCGCAGAGGGCATGAGTTTTGATGATGATTTGGATGATGATTGACATGCAACTGGCCCCCTTTCTCTTCCCGCCGCCCCCTCTGACAAAAAGAAAGACCCCAGTTGTAACTATGTTGGGAGGCATGCAGTTGCGTGACTATAGTTGGACATGCAACCGGCGCCCTCTCTCTTCCAGCCGCCCCTCCGACAAAACAAAGGCCCCCCGGTTGCAACCAAGTTAGAAGACATGCAGTTGCGTGACTATAGTTTGACATGCAACTAGCTCCCTCTCTCTTACCTCTTACCCCTCCCCCCATCCCCTGAGAAAAACAAAGGCCCCCAGTTGCAACTATGTTGGAAGACATGTAGTTGCGTGATTGTAGTTGCAACCATGTTGGAAGGCATGCAGTTGCGTGGCTAGTATGAGAGGCGCAACTGGCCCCTCATGTCGCCGGTCTCTTCGACAAAACGAAAGCCCAATTGCAATCAAGTTAGAAGACATGCAGTTGCGTGACTAGTGTAGGACTTGCAACTGGCCCCTCTCATTGTTGGGCCTCTTCGACAAAAAGAAAAACCTAGTTGCAACCAAGTTAGAAGACGTGTAGTTGCGA
>NC_057802.1:8303677-8304557 GCF_018294505.1 Triticum aestivum | reverse complement strand
CTTTGAAAAAACAAAGGCCCCAGTTGCAACCAAGCTAGAAGGCATGCAGTTGCGTGCCTAGTGTGGGACATGCAACTCACTGCTCTCCTCGTTGGTCCCTCCGACAAAACAAAAGCCGAGTTGCAACCAAGTTAGAAGACATGATGTTGCCACCATGTTGGAAGACATGCATTTTCTTGACTATAGTTGGACATGCAAATGACGCCCTCTCTCTTCCTGCCACCTATTTCGACAAAACAAAGGCCCCAGTTGCAACCAAGCTAGAAGAAATGCAGTTAACTACCTAATATGGGACATGCAACTCGCCCCTCTCCTCGTCGGTCCCTCCGACAAAGAAAAGTCGAGTTACAACCAAGTTGGAACACATGGAGTTGCGTGACTATAGTTGGACATGCAATTGGCGCCCTCTCTCTTCCCGCCACCCGCTTCGACAAAACAAAGGCCCTAGTTGCAACCAAGTTAGAAGACATGCAATTGCGTGCCCTAGTGTAGGACATGCAACTGGCCCCTCTCCTCGTCAGTCCCTCCAACAAAACAAAAGCCCAAGTTGCAATCAAGTTAGAAGACATGTAACTGCAACCATGTTGTAAGACATGCAGTTGCATGACTATAGTTGGGCGTGCAACTGGCCCTACTCTCTCCCTGTCGCGCCCTCCGACAAAACAAAGCCACTTGTAGTTGCATGACTATAGTTTGACATGCAACTAGCCCCCTCTCTCTTGCCGTCGCCCCCTCCACAAAACAAAGCCCCCTCCCCCATCCCAGTTGCAACTATGTTTGGAAGACATGCAAGTTCCGTCAGTATAGTTTGACATGCAACTGGCCCCCCTCTCTCTTCCCGTCGCTCCCTCCGAGAAAACAAAGGGCCCCATTTGCAACT
>NC_057802.1:8299763-8303667 GCF_018294505.1 Triticum aestivum | reverse complement strand
AAGTTCCGTCACTACAGTTTGACATGCAACTGGCCCCCCTCTCTCTTCCCGTCGCTCCCTCCGAGAAAACAAAGGGCCCCATTTGCAACTATTTTTGAAGACATGACTATAGTTGGACCTGCAACTAGCTCTTCTCCTTGTCGGTCCCTCTGACAAAGCCAAAGCCCAGTTGCAACCATGTTAGAAGACATGCAGTTGCATGACTAGTGTGGGACATGCAATTGACCCCTCTCCTCATCGGTCCCGCCGACAAAAACAAAATCCTAGTTGCAACCAAGTTAGAAGACATGCAGTTGCGTGACTAATGTGGGACATGCAAATGGGACCTCTCATCATCGGTCCCTCCAATAAAAAATAAAAAGCATAGTTACAATCAAGTTAGAAGACGTGTAGTTGCAACTACATTGGAAGACATGCCGTTACGTGACTATAGTTGGACATGCAACTGGTGCCCTCTCTCTTCCCGCTGCCCCCTCCGACAAAACAAAGGCCTCCCCAGTTGCAACTATGTTGGAAGACATGCAGTTACGTGACTATAGTTGGACATGCAACTAGCCCCGTCTCTCTTCCAACCGCCCCCTCCAACAAAAAAAGGGATCCCAGTTGCAACTATGTTGGTAGACATGCAGTTGCGTAAATATAATTGGGCATGCAACTGGCCCCTCCCCTCGTCGGTCCCTCTGACAAAACAAAAGCGTGGTTGCAAGCATAGTTGGAAGACATGCAATTGCGACCGAGGAATGCAACTAAGCCCCCCTCCCTCTCTGTTGTCCCCTCTGATTGTAGTTTGTGGGACATGCAACTAGTCCTCTTCTCATCGGTCCCTCGCGATGAAAAACAAAATGCACAAAAATGCACCCTAGTTAGAACACATGCAGTTGCATGACTACACTTGGGCATGCAAACCATAATTAGAAAAAACATGCGAACTGCTCCCCCCTCTCTCTCCTCGTCGACTCCTCCAACAAAATAAAGCCCCAATTGCAACCATGTTGGAAAAGACATACAGTTGTTGTCGCGTACAACACTTACAGTTGCATGACTAGTGTACATCCGTTTGTTTGCCATAAAGTTCAGCCTATCTCTTGTCGGGTTGTTGAAACGAAACCATTCGTTGCATGACACAACATGTTTTGTTGGACAGAAAAACAAAAACCCAAAAAGTGTAGTAAATAATCATTGTAAAAAATAGAAAAGGCATCCTCATGGTTATGAAAAAAATCATGTCCGAAAAAATGTAGTAAAAATCCCTATTATGACAGTAAGTGTGTTTCTCCTCTTTAGCCACACATGCAGAGCTTAGCATGTGCTGGATAACAAAAATATTGTAACAAAAGATACATCAAATAAACAAACGATCATGAATCTGCCTGATGCGTTGAGCACTGATATAAAAAAAGAGAGTCAAGCTGCTACAACCTAAAATTCAGTCTAAATTAGCATATATGCATGAGTGAACAAAACGACAAAAAATGAAGAAAAAAAAAGCTACAGGAAACGAGCTACAAATCAGAAAAATTACAAATGACAGGAACAAGCAACAAAAATCTACAGGAAACAACCTACATGGTTTGAACATGAACATCAAACTGTGAATTCTACAAAAATCTACACTCTACATTATACATTATACATGGGTCAAAAAAATGGCTAGAAAAAAAAGATACACTGAACTCTTAAAACATGAACCAACATATCAGTGCAAAAAAACACATTTACAAAAAAGAGAAGATCGTCGCTAGTAAAGCACTAACAAAATCAAAAAAGATAATTGCTGCTGCTAGTTAAAATCATGGCCGTGCTTTCTATAAGTAAAGCCAAGCTACAAACATTAACAAATGAGCCCTATTTTTTTAGACTTATAAAATCCCTATTATGACAGTAAGTATGTTTCTACTTTCTAACCACACAGGAAGAGCTTAACACACTGAATAAAAAAATCAATGATTCAATGTAAACAACTAGTTAACTAGGGGCTCCCCTCTACTACAAAACTCAGGGAGAAAAAAAAAAGAAAACAAAAAGGTCAACCTTCAACAAATATATTCTGTGCTGATGAGTATAAACTAAGAAATAAGGATCTGAAAATGAAAAATAAACAGAGGCTGCGGAGTTACCCCTGCGTTTTTTAACTCCTTCCAGACATACATGCTGATGCCGCTTGCCCTCTCGTGGTTGCAAGGGCTCAGACAAACTCTGCATACCATCTCCTATGCAAAAAAAGGCGCCAAAACATAAATTTGTGCTAGTGAGAGGCATACACATTCAGCTAAATGATTTTAGTGTGATGCTTGTATGCTTCCGAACAAAAAGGATTTCGAGATAATGATGAGTTATCATTGGCGTCGACGCTAATGACCAGAAAATATATTTACATTGTGATGTGGAGATAAAAAAAAGATGAATCTATCAAAAGACAATATTATCTTGATTCATATCCCATCTACGTGATTCTGAGATCCAGCCATTCGAACTGTGATACAAAAAAAATGAACATTGTACTGATTCATACTGTTTCAGCAAAAAAAGAAAAGTCGGAAAACATGCTGCTGCTGGAAACTTAGTTTCATTAATCATTCTCTTTTGATTCCACAAAAAGAGGTATTCGAACATGCTACTGATTAAATAGGGTCTCACAAAAAAACTGACAAAACAAATAAACATGCCCACTCCTAGTGATAGATTCAGTAGTAATCTCTCATGTTTCCAGAGAAAGATTTCAAAAAAATATGCTACTGATTAGATAGGGATTCTGAAAAACAAATAAACATACCCACTCCTACTGATACATTCAGTGATAATCTCTCTTGTTTCTAGAGAAAGATTAAAAAAACATGCTACTGATTAGATAGGGGTTCTGAAAAAATCTAAATAAAAAAACAAGGGACTGAACCACTCGTATTGATGGCTCAGTAATAGATATGAGGGGATTTAAGTTCAGTAATAATCCTCAAACATGCAATTGATTTCACAAAAAAATTGATATGGCCAAAAAGTCTGAAGGAAAATCATACAAAAAATGGACTGACGACTGTATGCTTCAAACTACTAATCTGGACTCAAATCCCCTCATATCTACACACTACATTACCACCGCTTGAATAAAAAAAAGGGACGATTTTATGCTTTAAGCTACTAATCTGGACTTGATCCAAACAAAAAATGGAACACAAAAATCCCCTCAGATCTACTGCATCTCGCCAACAAACAAACAAGAAAGAGGAGGGGATAGCACTTACTCCATAGGCAGTGTCGCCCATCCTCTCGCTGGCCATGGAGGAGCACAGCGATTCTCCTCGATTCGCTGCAGAGATCTTCGGATTTCACAGAGAACAATAGAGAGAGAGAGGAAAGAAATGGACTGACCACTGGCCGTTCCCCATCCTCTTAATTACCACAGGGGTACCACTTCCCCTTCCACCTGCCCCAGCCCACAAACAAAACGCGAGACGCTTGCGTGAATCAAGGCTGGCCCCAAGCATTAGACGACGCTTCAACAAAAAAAAAACAAAGCAAACGGGCCGGTCCACTGCTTATACAGGCCGAAACAAAAGACAAAGCGCCCAGCGCGAATCTACAAGCAACACATAAATCGAACGGCTGGCCAGTCGACTGAGACTTCGCGAAGTCTCAGTCGACTGATTTTTAGCAGCTCCGTTATAGAAAAGCTGTGATTCCCAGGTGGCCTGCCCAGCTTTTGGTACGTGAGATGTACTGTAAAAATCAATTGGTTTTGTGGTTAATTTTGGGGGGAAATCGGTGGACGGGTGCGGTAGCGATTAGAAAAATTGGTGGTGTGGAGTGTTCATCGATCGATAAATATGACATGTGTTGTTATAGGAAAGCTGTGATCCTCATGTGACCTGCCCAGATTATGGTACGTGAGATATAAAAAACAAGTTGG
>NC_057802.1:8236445-8299403 GCF_018294505.1 Triticum aestivum | reverse complement strand
GGTGGACGGGAGGTGGGGTGGCGATGAACGACGTACAAACTGTGCTTTTAGGAGTAGAGATGTTATTATAGAAAAGTTGCGATCCTCAGGTGACCTGCCCAGCTTTGGGTACGTGAGATGTACTGTAAAAATCAGTTGGTATTGTGGTTAATTTTGGGAGCGATCAGAAAATCAGTGATGGGATGGTTCTTTTTTTTTTGCATTCAATCAGTGGTGGGATGTTCCATCGATTGATTGCGCTGGCGAGGGACGAACGACGCACAACCTGCGCTTTCAGGAGTAGAAGATATACGGACTACGTACTCGGCGAAATCACTAATTAAGGAGTACTCGTTGCAAAGAACACTTTATTTTTTCAGGTCGCGACAAGTGGCGCACATGCAGCGCACCACTTGTCGCAACCTGCGAGTTTTTCCTTTTTCGTAGATCCATTTAGTCAAAATAGTTTATCTCTTAAACCGTGCGTTCAAATCTCGAACCGTTTTCATCATTGGATTCCTCGCGGCGAGATCTTCAAAACTAAATCCCATGTTAATAGGTTTTGATGAACTTTTTTTCACGAAAAAACCGGGCAAAAAAACCAAGCCGGGAGCACGGTTTTTTTCCTTTCCGAAAGAGGCACGCCCATGCCTCACGAATCACAACCGTGCCCCTCGTGGAAGCAAAACCGTGACGCTCGTGGAAGGAAAAAAACAGAAAACGCGTATTTTTTCCGTTTCCGAGAGGCACGGCCGTGACTCTCGCGAAAGCACAACCGCGCCTCTCGCGAAATCAAAACCGTGACTCTCGCGAAAGAAAAGAAAAACAGAAAACGCGTTTTGTTTTTCCCTTTCCGAGAGGCACGGCCGTGACTCTCGCGAAAGCACAACTGTTTCTCTCGCTAAAGCAAAACCGTGGCTCTCGCAAAAGAAAAAATAGAAAACGCGTTTTTTTCGTTTCCGAAAGCACGGCCGTCACTCTCGCTAAAGCACAACCGTGCCTTTCGCGGAAGAAAAACCGTGACTTTCGCGAACGCAAATCTTTCCTTTTTTGATTTTTTTGATCGAAAAGCTAGGAAGAGCGGGGGAAAACCAAAACGTCGAAAAAACCCAGAAAAAAAAACGTTTAAAAAACGAAAACGCGTGCGGAAAAAAAAATCTGGAGGAAGCGTCCAGAGCGCGACACGTGGCGAATAGCTGAGAGCGCGCTAAGTGGGGCTGATCATTGCAAGGCTTCCGAAGAAGCGCTCGTTAACTAGTTGCTCTCGGAACCCCCTGACCCAAACGGAGTAAAGCCACACGGCCACTTTTGGTCTAGTACTAGCCCATGACGCTACCCTAGAACAAAAGGTTAGCCCCCCAGCGTGATTAACGTGTGACTGGACACTGGGGAGGCTGCCGGCCGGCGCCGCTGCTTCTTGTTGCCTCCCTGTTCGTGACCTACATACTACACTCCAGTTCTCCGATAGTTAAGCCAATCAAGGTTTATCAGTAGTGAGTATTTTTCTATTAATCTCGCAACCCTCATCTTATATATATCTATCGAAATTGCACATCCAATTTTAGTTATTTTGATTGTTTGATTTACTATGCTAATTGGTTCTTTTGATTTCTTTTGATTGTGTAATCTGGAAAACATATATGAATAGAAAAACGCTGCCAAACAGAACCATAAGGATTAATTCGATTTTTAGGCATGTATTGTTTCACTTTCTCTACCTACTGATAATGTTAATGATGCTAAAGTGCAAGTCAATCCAGTCCAATGGGAGATGACTTGCTTCAGAATTGCATGATAATCTGCACTAAAAGGGAATTACCCGTCAACTAAGTTATGGTCTGCAAAATTATATATATATTTTTGATCATATTGGAAACAGTCAGGGTAAACTTAAGCTAATACAATTGTAACTATGTTCTAGTTGCGCCAAAGCGACACATTTTTTTGGTTGCACTGGACATTTTTTTTCCAAGTTGGCTTGGCTCCCCTTATACCCAAATCCTGGCTCCGCCCCTACCAATTTGGATAGTGGTCCAACAATGGGATAGGTGTTCGGTCATCTGGTCCTATTTATGCCAGTTGTGGTGATTTTTGTTTCATTACTGTTCTTTTTGAGACCTTGTACCAAACTACGTACTTGTTGACCTCTAGATTTAACTAGAAGAACGTCCGTGCGTTGCAACGGGGCCACATTAACTTTAAAAGTTCAATATCAGTTACATTAATATTACATTTAATATTCTCATACATATTAAGTGACATTGACGACCTTTTTTATCATTAAATTCTCACACACACACCCTCTCCCTCCCTCTTCCTCACTCTCTTTCCCCCTCTCCCTCACTCGGGAGGTGGGACGAAAATAAACCCGAAACGGAGACTACCAACTGAGATATTAGGAGTAGAGGTCATTTAGTTGATAAGAATAAATAGAAAATGGTGTTAAAAAGGAGAAACAGATTAGAATACATTGAAAAACCAAAAGGGCGATGTAAAAGGGGATTCGCCCTGCCCCCCGGGCCTTGCCACCGAACCGGCTCAGCGGTCCAGTCCCCGCGCGGTCGTCTTCTCCTGTTCCTCGAGCCGCGTCGCTACAGAGCCGGGCTCCCGCCCGACCACCTCGCTGGCATCAAAGGGGAATGGATAAGGGTGACACGCTTCCTTCCCTGCCCCCATGGCCTCACTCCTCCTCGACGCCCCCTCCCAAATCCACTTCTCCTCCTCGCTCACTCGATCCCGTCGATCTGGACGAAGTCAGACGCCACGGCCACCATGACCGACCCCGTCCACATGGCCACTACCCTCCCTGTGGGCTAGGAGCTTGTCGAGGAGCTCCGAATGCCTTCGCTACTTCGTCTGCGCCAACGAGATCAAGTCCAGCACCCCCGCATCAACGTCGCTGCCGTCTTCCTCAACCTTGGGCCACCGCGACATTGCCGTTTGATCCGCGCCGCCCCGAGCTCCCATGTCTTCCCCTAGGGCGCCATTGACACCGCCATGATCTCCTCTTGCCTTTCCCCTGTTTCCCCTCTCGTTTGCTCTTGTTAGGTATTTCTTCCGCGCCCGCGGGGCCACTCCCTCTCTTCTTCCGCGCCCGCGGGGCCACTCCCTCTCCATGCCCACGCCCGTGCTACACCGCGTCGGTCGCGCCCGCCGCTGCTGTCGCGCTCGCCACTGCCACCGCACCATTGTGCCCCGCGCGACACACACCCTGGCCGCGCGCCACACTCTTGCTGGCCGCGCTCGCCCCGTCTGCTGTCGCCTATCACTTCGCTCGCCCCGCTGTCGCGCCCCTACCTCGTGCCGCCTCCGGTCGTGGCCATCTTCTGCCGGCCGCCCCCTCAGCCACGCCGGCCGCATCTCTGCCCTCCCCCGTCGGCCGCTCGCCTCGCCTGCTGCGTGTTGCTTCCTGCTGCTATGCGTTGCTCTACCGCTGGTACGCTGCTGCGCCATGCCCTCAACACCGCCGTGGACAAATGTGGCGGAGGGATTGTTAATGGAGTACGAGAAGGAGGTGGCGGAGAAGGTGTGGAGAGGCGGGAGGTCTGGGGCGGTGTCACCTGGCTGTGGTGGAGGTGTTTATGCGAGAAGGAGCCGGAGTGGAAGGAGAGGTCACAATTGGAAAGAATCGCAAAAAAATCATAACCCGAAGATCTCAGTTCAAAAAAATGCTAATATCGATGGAGGGGTGATTTCCTTCAATAGGTGGAAAACATAGGAAATATTGGTTGTTATCAAGGAAAGGTAAAAATTTAGGAAAGTTAGGATTTTTGAACTGATTTCTATGCAAATAGGGTTTTATTGTTTGGTAACGTGATATCAGTACCTGCCCGTTTGTGACGTGTCTGATTAGGAAAGTTCGCAAATGTTAAGAAACTATTTATTGGGAGGAAAGTTGTGACGTGTCTGTTATTTGTTTCCTAAAACAAATTTCACTAATAAGAGAAATCGATTGATTTAGATAAGTTAGGAAAGTTAGATTAAAATGTATTATTTGTTTCCTGAAAATCTGTTATTTGTTTCCTAAGACAAATTGAACCAATAAAAGGAATCGATTGATTTGCATAATTTAAGGAAGTTAGATTAAAATGTATTATTTGTTTCTTGAAAATCTGTTATTTGTTTTCTAAGACAAATTGAACCAATAAAAGGAATCGATTGATTTGCATAATTTAAGGAAGTTAGATCCGTGATTTTTTATACGTTAGGAAAGTTCTGGTTGTAATAAAGAGTGGAGAGAAAAATAAACCGATGGACCAGGGTGGGAGGGGGTGGTGGGAGCAGAGACGAAAAAACCAGCGAAAATAAACCGCGGACCAGGGTGGGAGGGGGTGGTGGGAGGAGAGACGAAAATAAACCAGCGAAAATAAACCGCGGAGACGATTCACCAACTCGTCCATTAGGAGTAGAGATAATATGACTGCATGCATCATTCCGATGCAGAAGCCAGGAGCAATCCTCTTTTTATAAAAAACCAAAAAGAACATAATCCGGACCAAAAAGGCAGAGTTTAAACATCATAGTTCAACCGACCGATATAGATCTAAACTAAAATTACTAAAAATGCAAATGTATTGAGGAGCGACGGCATGATGCTGGCGCTGCCTTCACCGTGGGTGGTTGTGTACCATGTTGGAGTGGTGTTTGCTTTCGTCCTGAACACTGTCTTGTTGAACAAATGATGTGAATCATGTCATTCCATATAGGCCAGTTAATTTGTCGATAAACCCACACGTGGAAGTTGAAGATAAAGTGGTTACAATCCTCATGTGCCCTAGTTGGGCATAGAAAAAAGAACAATATTCTCTGCCACTCACCGTGAAGATGATGAAGCATGTCTTCTGTGTTTAACGATCCATGACATAAGCCATGAAAATACCTTGATTTTCAGCTCGCAACAACTCCAAACGCAATTTAAGAGAGGACCTAGTCGTGGACACGTGTTTGCCATGGCGATTTGGAGGAGCTTGACAAAAGCCCTTTTGTAGATGTCGACATTATCAACATTGATGAGCACCCCCAAAGTGGTGGCGATGGAGTAGGGGTCCGATGCGGCGCTTCGGGCTGACGGGTTGGAGGTCCCTTTCCGCAAGATTGCCCTGTGTTTCTAGGCTCGGCACCACGATAACCTCGGCATGGGTGGCGGTGTGGACAAGGCCAAAGGTAGCCTATGAGGTTTTTGGTGTGGAGCTCCCTGTCGCGAGACTACCCTCTGTTTCTGGGCTCGGGACAACATCAACCTTGGTGTGGGTGGCGGTGCCGACAAGGCCGAAGGTGGGATGAGAGGTATTTTGGGTGGCGATCCTTCCTACGAGCGGCGCCAGCAAAGTTAGCTTCTTCATGGATGACTTACTCAACGTCTGTGTCGCCCGTCGTTCCACCCTGGGCTAGGGTAGGAGCTTCGGACCCCGCCTCTAAGGGGGCATCCTTTGTCTTTGCTACTTCTTGAGCTTGCGTTGGTTTTTGCCTTGAAGAGGAAAGGGCGATGCAGCAAAGTAGAGATAAGTATTTCCCTCAGTTAAAAACCAAGGTATCAATCCAGTAGGAGAAACACGCAAGTACACAATATATGCACCTACACAAACAATCAAACACTTGTACCAACGCGAAAAAAGGGTTGTCAATCCCTTTACGGTCACTTGAAAAGGTCAGATCTGATAGAGATAGATATAAAAAATTACTAAAATGTAAAAGTAAATAAATTGCAGCAAGGTATTTTTGGTATAGAGATCTGAAAATATATAAAGGAAAATAGACCCTGGGACCATAGGTTTCACTAGAGGCTTCTCTCTTGAAGGCAAATAATAAGGTGGGTGAACAAATTACTGTCAAGCAATTGATTGAAAAGCGCAAAGTTATGACGATATACAGGGCAATGATTATGAATATAGGCATCACGTCCATGTCAAGTGAACCGACTCCTGTCTGCATCTACTACTATTACTCCATACATCGACTGCTATCCATCATGCATATAGAGTATTAAGTTCATAAAGAACGGAGTAACGCCTTAAGTAAGATGACATGATATAGAGGAAAAAACTTAAGCAATATGATGAAAACCCCATCCTTTTACCCTTGATGGCAACAATACAATACGCGTCTCGCTACCCCTACTTTGTCACTGGGTGAAATCACACAAGATTGAACCCAAAACTAAGCATCTCTCTCGTTGCAAGAAAAACCAATCTAGCTGGCCAAACCAAACCGATAATTCAAAGATAAATACAAAGATATCAAATCATGCATATAAGAATTCAGAAATGATTCAAATAATATTCATAGATAAGCTGATCATAAATCCACAATTCATCGATCTCGACAAACACACCTCAAAAGAAGATTACATCGGATAGAACTCCAAGAACATCGAGGAGAACATGGCATTGAGAATTAAAGAGAGAGAAGAACCCATCTAGCTACTAGCTATGGACCCGTAGGTCTGTGGCAAACTACTCACGCTTCATCGGAAGGGCAATAGGTTTGATGTAGATGCCCTCCATGATCGAATCCTCCTCCGGCAGGATGTCGAAAAAGGCCCCAAGATGGGATCTCACGGGAACAGAAGGTTACGGCAGCGAAAAAGTATTTTGGTGGACGCTTCTGGTCGTTTGGGAATATTTGGGAATTTATAGAGGAAGAATTAGGGTTAGGAGAGCTCCGAGGGGCCCACAAGCCCTCAGGGTGCCCCTCGGGGCGCGTCCCCTAGCTTGTGGAGTCCTCGGGGCTCCCCTGCCTTCAACTGCAAGTTGCTGGTTTTCTTCTGATAAAAAAATCATTACGAAAGTTTTATTCTGTTTGGACTCCTTTTGATATTCCTTTTCTGTAGAACTCAAAACAAGGAAAAAACAGAAGCTGACACTTGGCTCTATGTAAATAAGTTAGTCCCAAAAATAATATAAAATAGCATATTAATGCATATAAACATCCAAAACAGATAATATAATAGCATGAAACAATAAAAAATTATAGATACGTTGGAGACGTATCAGTCTTCGACCTTGTAGTTAAGGCATTTTCCTTCGATGCTTCTGCATGTGTCAACGTTCTTTGGCCGTTACCATCTAGTGCTTACATGGTTTGGTTGACTTCTCACACGACGAGGACTGCCCACGGTCGACATGAATGTTGATGGTCAAGAACAAACTATCGACATGGGGTGTATACGACGGCCTTATTTCGAAGTTCGTCGAACACGTGACACATCGATGTTTTTTAAATAGGGTCGGTTGCCTAGTCAGAGCTAGATCTACGTCCTATGAGGAAAGTCATCGATAGTGGTGCTCGGCGCATGGCACACTTTGAGGGTAGCCGCTTCCGAAGTCCCACGACTCCCGACTAGTCTAAGACATAGTAGATGCCTTGAAGTCCGGTTCCCAGCCTCCTGTTGAGCCAGGCTTAGGAAGGGCGTGAAAAAGTCCGGCCATCGTTTTTTTTTTCTACTTTGAAAATGGTTGTGAAATAAAAAATCATGGTTTTAAAAATGTTCACACGTTTTAAAAGTTCACGGAATTTAGGGGAAAAAACTAAATTCAATAAAGCTTCGCAAATTCCAAAAACTTTTATGAATTTAAATCAAATCAAAATTTTAAAAAGGCTAACATGTATGAAAACATTTCGAATTCAAAAAAATATTCATAAAACTAGAAAGAGTTTGTAATGTTAAAACTAGTTCATTAATTTTAACAAGTTCAAGGCTTTTACAAGGTCCACGAAAGTAAAACAAATTCTGAACCTAAAAATCTAGTTCACCAATATTAAATATAAGAGAAATTGAAAAGCAAAAAATAAAATACTTGATTACCAAAAATGTTTAGAAATTTTGAGAAAAACCAATAATTTGAAAAAGTCGCCAGTGTGCTAAAAATTTCATGGATTTGTAAAGGAAAATCCCAAAAAGGAAAAGATGCATGAAACTTGGAAAAAAAACTTTTAGGAATTTAAGAGAAGTTCATGAATTTATAGAAGTTCACAAATTACGGGAAAATTTGTGAATTTGAGCAAATTTTATGAATTTGGAGAAACTTCATGTATTTTTTGAAAAAATCATGAACTTTGGAAAAGTTCAAGAAACATGGGAAATAGTTTCAGGAATCTGGGAAAAGGTCAAGAATTTAACAAAAGTTCATGTGTTTGGAAAATGTTTGTGAATTTGGAAAAAGGTGAATTTAAAAAAAAAGTTCCTGGATTTGTAAAACTTACGAATTCCAAAAATAAAAAAATCATGAAAAGCAAACTAAGAAAAAAAAGACAAAATTTTGAAAACCAAACAAACACCAGATAGAAAATTGACAGAAAAAACACATAAAAGAACCGATCACCATAAAATGGTAGATAAACCGCACCAACTGTACAGATTCTGTCGGGGGTGTGCGCACCCCGTACGGATTAGCCTCTATTTCACATCTGAAACACGAAATAGGGTTTGGGGGTGACTATGTCTCACTGATATCAAGATGTAATGCACGCGTTAAGCAACCGCCAGAATCGGCCGGCCAAAAGAGGGCCACATGCCTTGAGTATTTTTCTAATTTTTTTCCACATTTCTGCTTTCGTTTTTTTACTTTTGTTGATATTTCTCAAATAATATAACTATGTTATAAAAACCACTTTACATGCCAAATTGAGAAATGTTAATTACACATCTGTAAATGTTAAACGTGTATAAAAATGTTTCTGATGTGTACGCAATGTGTGAAATGTGTGTTTTAAAAAGTAGACACCAAAACATATATTAAAAAATTAATCTTGTATTTAAAAATGTTAAACGTGTATAAAAATGTTTCTGATGTGTACGCAATGTGTGAAATGTGTGTTTTAAAAAGTAGACACCAAAACATATATTTAAAAAATTAATCTTGTATTTAAAAATGTTAAACGTGTATAAAAGAGTGAGCAATCATTTATGAAAAAAGTAGACATCAAGACAAGTAAACAAAAAATATTAATCATGTATTTAGAAAATACTAAACATGACATAAATGTTCCTAGTATATGAAAAAATGTACAATTGTTAATCTTGTATGAAATAAAATATGTTAATCATGTACTCCCTCCGTCTCATAATATAAGATCTTACTACATCCGATATGCGAGTATGTTTGATCTAATAATAACTTATATTATGGGACGGAGGGTGTATTCAATTTTTTTTAAAGTGTATATAAAATATGTACCTATGTACATAAAAAAGTGTATGCAAAAAAGTAGCTTTCAATAATATATGTATTACATGTATTTAAAAAAGTTAGATGTGTATATAAAGAATATTCCCAAAGTAGACAAAAAATCTACAATGTGTATGCAACAAACAAGACATCAATTTTTTTAATGTTAATCATGTATTTGGATAATCTTAAACATGTGTATGAAAATGAAGACGTGTATGAAGAAAATATACGTTTTAAATATGTTAATCATATATAAGAAAAATGTTCAACGTGTACACAAAAAATATTTCATGTATTTGAATAAAATATTAAACATATACAAAAAACGGTCATGTACTAGAGAAAAAGAGACAGAAAAAACGGATGAAAACCAAAAAAGAAACAAGGAAAATGACAAAAATCATTGAAAACCAAAAAAGAAAAAGGAAATGACTGGAAAACATAAACAAAAAGAAAAGAAAACTATTAAAAATTAAAAATCAAAGGAAAAATAAAACCTGTGAGAAAAGATAGAAAACCAAAATATAACAGAGAACAAAGGCAAAGAAAACCGATGAAGAAATAAAAAAAACTAGAAAACCAAAACAAAAGTAAGAAAACCCAACCATAGCAGTGAAAATAAGACTCAGAAAACCCACACTGGAAAAAAATATTAATAACCGGACAAAAAAGAAAAAAAGGCAGAAAAACACGCTTGCTGCTACAGGACTGTGCCAGGTCGGTCGCGCCAGGCCTGGGGCTAGGAGAGCGTACATCTCACTGTAAACAGTGGCGGAGGCAGGGGGTGCCAGGCAGGGCCTGGGCCCAGGCCAACATGCAAATATTTCCACTAGGTACACTGAGTATTTATGCAAGACAGTGTATTAGCTTTGTATTCCGTTGGTCTGGCCCTCCCCAAGCTAGTTTAGGAGCTCTTGGCCCTGTCCATTCAGGTTTTCTGGCTCCGCCATTGACTGTAAACGAGATGTAGCTCCCATGTAATAAGAGCTCCCCTTTTGGAACAAAACACGAACGTCGCTCAAGCTATAGTGAATTCGTAGCATTTATCCGGGCTGGGACCCCAAACCAAGTTTGGCGATTCAGGGTCAAACAGAGGCTGATCCGTACGGGACGCACACCCGTAACCAAAACAGACCGGCCCACTTAGCACTATTCACGTGGTAGGATTTTCCTAGAGATTTTTTGTAGTTGGTTCTTTTGTGTGTGATTTTCTTTTCGGTTTTTTCTCTCATTTTCGCTTGATTTCTCAATTTTTCGTTCATCTATTTCCCCCTTTTTTTTCTTCATTATTTTAATTCTTCCTTTTCAAATTCTCAATTTTTTCAATTCTATATTTCTCTTCTAAATTTACCTTTTCCGAATTTGCTTTGTAAGTTTAATGAATTTTTTGAAATTCGTAAAATATTACTAGAAATATTTTCCAAAATTGTGAACTTTTTCTCGAATTCCTGAAACTTTTTTCCAAATTTATTTCTTTTTTCTCCAAATTCATGAACTTTTTTCAAAGTTGTGAACAATTTTGTATTCAAGATTACTTTTTCTCTTTACTTTTGCCATTTTGTTTTTCTAGTCATTTTTTAAATTTATGAACTAAGGTTTTCAGAATCACGAACAGTTTTCAAATTCATGAACAATTTTCAAAGTCGCAAACTCTTAATAATTCATCAACATTTTTTGAAATCATGAACTTTTCCAAATTTATGATTTTTCTCCGGATTTGAACATTTTTCATGTGCTTATGTACATACATATACCTTCTTAGTACTATGATTAATTTTGATGTGCACTACAATTCATTAACGTACGTGATGTAGCTAGCCCGGTTAATGTTCAATTGACGTGCTGCCTTTCTGTGGCCGTGCTGCCTTTCTAGAGCGTAGAGAGATCAGATATAGCCACGTAAGGCAACTCCAACAAGTGCGTCAAAACGCTCCAACGAGTGCGTCAAAACGCTCGCAAATGTTCGGACCTTGTTGTCCGGACACGTTAGATCATCCAACGTTGTGTCTTAAACGTCCACTACGTCCTTTGGACGTCCAAAGTCTCACAAACCGAAAGCAAAGCTAGGAAAAGTTTGGGGCATCCAAACCTCTATCACCTAGGCCTTCTGACACCCACAACCTACTTAAAACCCTCATCTGAAACCTCGATTTTCTCTCTCCGTTTCACCCTCTCTTTTTTTTTTGAGGATCTCCGTTTCACCCTCTTGCATTGTATCCTCATAGTATGAGATCTACGCAACCGTTGTACCACCCACTCCGCCGCTCATGCCTTGTTGGACCTCCACCATACAGGTCTTGCCGGACCTCCACCGTATAGATCAGAATCGGGTAACATTTGAGAATTTTATCAAAATGCATCAACAAATTCGCCATCGAGCAACTCATGACCAGATTCAGAATGATCTGATTGAGCATTTGTAATAAGTTAAATTTAAATTTGAACTTCTTTATTGTAACTTTGTATTTGAATTGTTGTTGCAATGGAATATCTGCAAAACATGATTCTGGACAGAGGGTGATATTTAACTTTAATTATTTTGCATGCTCCAGATATAGGAAAGAAATATGGACGAATATTTGATGCACCGGGTTGAATGATCGCCCCTATCGGCTATACGTGTCCGTGCACGTTTAGTGTGTCCGATTTAATGCACACATTTTTAGTTATACGAGCAGGACAAATGATGCATGACACCTAAACGGCCGGTTAGCAAGTTCGCAAGCCAATTACAATATCATTCATTCATTCATTCACTCTCTGACGCATGTTATCAACAAGTTCCATAACTATTAAGGGCTTGGTAGTGCTAACGGTATACTTGTAGGATATGTACTATATAGTTTGTGTTATGTGGTATTATTAAGGAGGATTTGTTATCAATGTTCCATGATCTATTCTCTGGACAGCTTCAGTTATTTCACTTAAATTTTGGAACAATAACACTACTTCCTAAGAAAACGGATGCTGTGAGAATTGAGCAGTTCAGGCCGATCTGCCTTCTCAATGTTAGTTTCAAAATTTTCACCAAGGTTGGGACTAATAGGCTCACACAGATTACGCATTCTGTGGTGCAGCATTCCCAAACTGCTTTCATGCCAGACAGAAACATCCTAGAAGGGGTGATGGTCCTTCATGAAACGCTCCATGAAATTCACACGAAAAAATTAGATGGAGTTGTTTTTAAGGTGGATTTCGAGAAAGCGTACGATAAAGTCAAATGGCCATTCCTTCAACAGGCATTGCGTATGAAAGGTTTTGATGAAGCCTGGCGCCGCCAGGTAGAATCGTTTACGCAAAAAGGGAGTGTTGGAATTAAAGTGAATGACGACATAGGTCATTATTTCCAGACACATAAGGGCCTGAGACAAGGGGATCCGATGTCCCCAATCCTGTTCAACATTGTAGTTGATATGTTGAAAATTTTGATAGGAAGGGCTAAGGAGGCTGGTCAGGTGGGTGGCTTGGTACCTCATCTAGTTGATGAAGGTGTGTCTATCCTACAGTACGCCGATGATACGATCATCTTTATGGAGCATGACTTGGCCAAAGCGAGAAATATGAAGCTGGTGTTATGCCTTTTTGAACAATTGACCGGGTTAAAGATTAACTTTCACAAAAGTGAATTGTTCTGCTTTGGTAGAGCCAATGACGAACAAGAGGCATATAGGCAATTGTTTGGGTGCGAATTGGAGACTTTACCTTTTACGTACTTAGGTATACCAATCCACCATCGTAAGCTGACAAACAGAGAATGGAAGTGCATCGAGGACCGCTTTGAAAAAAACTGAGTTGCTGGAAGGGCAAGCTCATGTCATACGGAGGCCGATTAATTCTGATAAACTCGGTTCTCACGAGTATGCCTATGTTTCTTTTGTCGTTCTTCGAAGTCCCAGTTGGAGTTAGGAAAAGACTGGACTTCTATCGGTCACGATTCTTCTGGCAGGGCGATGAACTAAAAAGAAAATACCGACTCGCCAAATGGGATATCATCTGTCGACCGAAAGACCAAGGGGGTCTTGGTATTGAGAATCTTGTGGTCAAGAACAGATGTCTTCTCAGCAAGTGGCTGTGGAAGTTATCGATTGATACTGATGCGACTTGGGCGCAGATCCTCCGTAGCAAGTATCTTCACTCCAAAACTTTGTCCCAGGTGACAGCAAGGCCGACTGACTCACCTTTTTGGAAAGGGCTTATGAAAGTCAAAATAACCTTGTTGAATAGGACAAAGTTTATTATTGGTAACGGTGCTAGTACGCGATTCTGGGAGGATACTTGGCTCGGAGAGACCCCCTGGCCATTCAATACCCGTCTCTGTATCGTATTGTTCAACGACGTGAGGCGTTCGTTGCAACGGTACTCCAATCCAACCCCCTTAATATTCAGTTCAGAAGGACGCTAGTTGGCAATAGTTGGGAAGAATGGCTCCATCTAGTAAGTAGACTAATGGAGGTTCAGCTATCTCAACAGCCCGATAAATTACGCTGGAAGCTTACTAGGTCTGGAGAGTTTACAGTTAAATCAATGTATGTTGATGTTATCAATTCAAGCTCGATTCCTAGTTCCAAACATGTTTGGGCTGTCAAAGTTCCTTTGAAAATCAAAGTGTTTATGTGGTTTGTCCATAAACAAGTTATATTAACAAAGGACAATTTGACAAAGCGTAATTGGACAAGACCTACTAGGTGTAGTTTCTGTGATTGGGATGAAACTATCAAACACCTTTTTCTTGATTGCCCGTTAGCCAAAGTTCTATGGCGGACAGTCCATATTGCATTTAATATTACTCCACCGAGTTCTGTCAACACGTTATTTGGAACGTGGCTTAATGGGATAGAGCCCGAAACAGCGAGACATATTCGCGTAGGAGTCTGTGCTTTATTGTGGGCAGTCTGGAACTGCAGAAATGATTTCGTTTTTAACAGAACAACAAATATTCATTTTTTGCAGGTTATTTTCCAAGCCACTGCGTTGATCCGTATGTGGTCGCTACTCACTCCGACGGAGGCCAGGGAGTGTTTGGTTACTGGATCTATCCGCTGGGAGATGGTAGCACAGGATATCTTCAACCGGTTTGGATGGCGGTCATGTAATAGGATAGACAATTAGTTTACCTATCTCTCTTATGCCAGCCGGTTGTGGCTTTTTATGGATAGTTTGTCTTTTGGCCCTTTTGGCTCTTTGTGAGCTCTCCTTTATTTTTGTTTTGAGACTTTAAGACCTTGTTGAACCTATTTTTTTTTAATAAGTTGGCCGTATGCATCGTTCTGATGTAGAGGCCGGGGAGTCCTCCCTTTTCAAAAAAAAATTTGTGGTCGCTAGCTAACGTACACGAGTACTTAGCTTTAGCATGTGCATGGTTTATACGTGTGTGCCTAATAGCAAACAAATATATAGCTAACATACCTCTTTTTCCTTTTTGAAGACAGTCATATATATCTATGTGATACTAAATTCCATTTTTAATCCAACATAATGATCTAACCAATAGAAATATGGCAATTCTAACTGGTGAATGTTTATTGGGAAGGAAATCCCAGCAAACGCCCTCGCAGCGGTTGGATCATGATCAAACGATGGCCTTCATTTTCTGAAAAAAAAATCTTTTTCTATGAAGGAATTACCATGCTAGTCCAAAGAAATTGCCACCCCTATAACTAAAATTGCGATGAATATTGTTTGCAAATACTATCCTCCCCAACAAATGTTTGCCGGTGGACTTAAGTAGCTATAAATATTAGTAAAGCAGCTTCCTTTTGATTTATCTTCCCTTTGGAACTTAAGTAGCTACAGCAGCTTAAATTTTCGCAAATTTTAACATGCTCCCTCTTACCCCTTGTTATTACATATGAGGTAATAAGATAAGAGTGACCATTAATTAATGTGATCAACGGCTCAGATCTACTACATACTCTTGCCTCTCATGTGAAAATAGGGGGTAAGAGGGAGCATGCTAAAACTGCTCTTAAATTTTACATATATAATACATGCATAGTAATTCAAATATTAATTCATTTGGTGTCGGTCCGCACCCCAGCATGGAGGTGTGGTATGCATCTTATATGCGTCCACTTAAGCTACCTGCACAGATGTCGACGTTGCATGATCTTTAGCAGGTTGGGTCGCTCACATGGATCAACTACTACAACCGCTTGCCAACCCACGCCTTTGAAAAGCTGATGATGATTGAACGGTTGATTTAGCCATAGTATAGTACTCCAGGAGGAGTACTACTTACTTCCAGAATAATCCATGCAACATGCGCACGAACGAACCTAGCTGGTGCAAATATGCCCCGTCAATCTTATAACTAAGGCGAGGATCTGCCCATTTTAGGATCCAACACATGCGTGTACAATTTATATTCTGAAACATAAATATACATATTATTGCAGTCAACTACTGTTCCTATGTCGTCGCGAAAAGAAAACTACTCTTCTTACGGTATATAAGTACCATGGTCACTGAAATTTCTGAAGTTTCACATATTTCAGTGGGGTTCGAAATATTTTTAACCCCAAAATTTTGATCCAAATTCAAAATGAATATAAATTATTTTAAAATTCATTAAAATTAAGTGAAATTTGAAATCTCAAAATCCGAAATAATTTCCAAAATATGCGAAATTTCCGAAATTTCGCATATTTCAGTGAGCTCCGAAATTATTTTGTTTTCGAAATTAAAAACCTTGATAAGTACTGCCTCCGTCGTAAAATATAAGGTGTGTTTTTTCTTTATAATCAAACCTTTCTATATTTGATCAAATGTGTAGGAAGCAACATCTATGACAACAAATAAATAAATATAAAAATATATTTCATGATGGATATATGGTTCTGATCTGTTACTATAGATAGTTATACATTTTTCCCTAGGTTAAACTTAGAAAATGTTTTTTTTACATAAAATAACATGTCTTGCATCTTTGAACAAAGTGGTTTTGTTCGAACCATGCAAGAGATCCAGTTACATGTGATTAATATAGAAGAAGAGAGGAGAACAAAGACTCCGGGTATAGGATAGAGTGATTTTTTTTCTTCCGGAATACGTAAAGTTTGCGTATCTTTTCATTGAAAGAAGAAATTCAAACGAGAACAGAGTGATTAATTCCCGTAGGATTAACAGTTACTACTAAAATTCCATTATAACTTCCCTTCAAAAGGCAGTAACCGAGAGAAATTGTTAATCAACAGCTCTGGATTGACAATTGGAACCAAGCAATGAATTAGCAGCCCACGTTATGCTTCGGCTGCAGGCTGATCGCGCTGACCGTTCAACACGCGCATATGCGCCCCACGTCGGCGCTCCTTTGCACATGCGTGCATGATATGCATGTTCTACCTACAACATACCAGTACATACGCGTTGAGTATAAATAATTACCTAGCTAGGCGTATTATATATGTACTCTTTACCTGTATTTCTGAGTTTATTTTAGTTAGGCATAGCTCCATCTCCATGCGCCTAGTACGTCGGCCAAAGATGATTGCAACTGGCCGTACTTGTCATTGGAAAAGTCCCAAGTGGAAGATGTGAGTACGCCATCGCTCTCTCGTTTACGTCTCCTGCCTGCCTGCTGCCTAACTAGCAGCCATTCATGCACGGCAGGGTTCCATCCAAAACCGCCCGGTGGCTTTGGCTTGGCCTGTGATGGATGTGACCACAAGCTTGTCACACGCCATGGTGCTTTCAACAAACCAAGCAGAGCGCTACGTGTCCAATTAATTAAAGGTGTGCAGTCGGCTTAATTTTCGCTCATCGATGGGTCACAACTCACGACCGACAGTGCATAATACAACTCGGGCAACATCGATCCTTGTAAAGAAAGTCAAAAACAGCATTTGAAAATCTTAGAAAACTTCTTCTTTTTCAGTACGTGTAGATGTGAACTAGTATGTGCTAAAAGATTCATGAATTCATGCAGATTCAAGAAATTAGAATCCGATTAGCTGAGTGCATGTGCAAAGCGAGAGCTAGCATGTGCGGAGAAAGTTGAGGTAAGGTAAGGCAGGAGAGAAAGTTTGGATTCCCATCCAAACCTCTTCATTGGCCACAAATATGTGCATACATACGGAGGGGGAGTATCAATAAACATGCATGTGTGAGACTACATAGACCGAAAATTTGCATCAATATGTCCAAGAATTGGTGTGCAGGGCAGTTCTTTGCAATAGGTGCTCATGGCTCACTGTCCATGATCAATGGGAAATCGGCGACGTTGCATCGGGTGTCCATACTTGGAACTATTTCTCTCATGTACTGAATGATGGTGTTTTCCTGTCATAGAAGTATAACTTATGAAAACAAATCTGTTTTGAAGAAAATGATACTAAAAGATATGCATGGTTGCTCCTGCAAACCACCAAAAACGGGTAAGAGATAAATGATTATAAAACTACATGTGTACCAAGTTTTTCAAAAAGTAAACAAATATCTAAATATTTCCAACATATAATTTTATAAATGCACATAACACTGGAATATGTAAATATCTATAAATAAATGGACATCAAGGGTGGCTACTTGGGTTTAGGGTTTAGGTACTTGTGCATATCGATTTTTTTTCTCTCAAAATGTTCATGCATGTGCACCATGCTAAAACATGAGCACCTGCAAAAATAAATGCAAATATGTTCAACTCTTTCTTGCAGGATGCTCAAAATAAAATTGATGGACTGAACATCCATCAAGAAGGTATTATAATGCCTCTAGGCCACATAATATGCATGGAGCGGGTGTCTTGCAGTAGGATGTCATAAGGGAAAAGGAAAAATTATTGACATGGCCTCGGAGTCTTCCTTGGATAGCCATGGGGAAGAAGAATCTACAAAGTCCAGAACCATTGTTTTCCATGAGTGATAATGATATTCTCTGGCAAATAAATTGATGTATGGATTGATCTGTCGGTGTGCTAGGGTTGATCCGTCCATTTCTTAAATCAAAAGTGGCACAAATTTCCTAGTGTTATGTACAAAATAAAAGTCTGAATTTTGTGAGTCAAATTAGGAGGTGAGAATTACAGCTTACTCAAAACATTATTCTGATTTGATTATGAGCGCGCATGACAATATGAAGAACCCTCAATATATCAAATAAACACGAATGGATACACACACGTAGTACAAAAAGAATGGGTAGAAAGAAGAAAGGGAGGACGAATGAAAAGGAAGTGGCAGACTAAGGCATAGCCTAGTGGTGGGAAGGGGCTGATGCCTTCCCACCCACCCAGGTTCAAGGCATGGTACTTGCAATTTGGGGTTGTTGCATCAATCATACTGTAGGGGGTTCCCTTACAGTCTTTCTGTCAAAAAAATAATGAAAAGAAAGTGTGTGCCTGCAAGAAAAGCATACTGCGCTTTGTAGATTTTGGGATTAAGCAGGAGGTGGGCCCTAGATGACATCCCAGACAACTCATGATGAACTAGTTTTCAACTGAAACATCCAAATTCTTTTGATCATATATTCCACAGGTTTGACCTAGTTGGATCAACCATCTCACATTATATTCAATCACTCAATCAAGGGATCTAACATGACCTCGTTTTTCTTTCCTCTCCCTCTCCTGTGCCACCCCATGCCCTACTTTAATCATAAGCCAAACTAATCCTATAATGGCTAGCATTATACGAGATAAATAGTAACATGGCATATGTTGTATCTAAGAGAATTAACGGTTCCTGTTACTTTAGGCCCATCTCAAATTTTGGACTCGACTACAAATTTGACGTCAGATTTTTTACCATGGCAAATCAAATGTTTTCATGAAAAATTATGTTCTCCGAGGATGGCATGTTTAGTTGACGAGCATGACAAATCTGCCTCAGTTCATTTTTCTGTCAGAAAATTGCCGTGCTTGCACACTAAATTTACTATCGTCGCGCCAATATAAAAACTTCAAATTTGCCATGCCTAAAAATTTGAAGTCTGTTTTTTAGTATTTTCGTAAATTTACTCTAGTTTAAAATTGAAGAGATGAGAACAGGGTGTCACCATATTGGCTAGCGGCTAAAAACTGTCCGTGTGTGTAGCATTGCCGGAGCTAGCTAGCCTACCCACGCTCGAGACATGGATTAGCGCGTGGTGGTTAGAGTTTTTTTCATAAAAATATGCCTTCAAGAGCCAGTTCTGGATGGTTTCGTTTTTTAAAATTGGAGAGGTAGTTTATGATGGCACTATATATGATCAATATTTTGTATTGCTCTGTCGATCGATCAGTGTAACACATATATACTGTATAACCGTTTTGATCAATATATATCCACCCAAAAAATATGTAAATTAATAGGAATAAATTAGAAGAAATGGAACTGCTCTACGCTAGTGCGAATCAACCAATGCGCCGGGGCTGCAAGCTCGATCGGAGCGGCTACTCTCTGAGCATGGCCATGGCCTTGAGGAGCACCGGCTCGAACCGCTGGAGGTCGAGCTTCACGTCCTGCTTGCCGAGGTAGTACTCCGCCACCTTGCTCCACCCGCTGCGGTGGATCGACTCCGGGTCCTTGACCGCCGGGTGGTCGCGCCCGAGCGTGTCCACCAGCGTGCTCTCCTCCATGCCGCACGAGTAGGCCATGTACTTGAGCCCCATGTCCACCGCCGGCGTCCCGAAGTCCACCTCCCCGATGTGCTCCATCTTGCCGAAGGGGTTCACCTGGATGAACACCGCCCCCGTCGGCAGGAAGAGCGAGTTGGTGAGGCCGGCGCCGTGCACCCCCATGAGCACGTCGGCGGCGTTCACCTCCCGCGCGAAGTCGCCCACGTCCACGTTGAACGGCGGGTCCCCGATCACCACCTCGAACCCGATCCGCTTGGCCAGCGCCACCACCTCCGCCACGTTGACCAGCTTCCTCGGGTGGCGCCGGGAGATGATCATCATCCTCGGCTTCTTGTCGCTCCCGGCGGTGACCCTCATCGGCGCGGCGCGCGGGAGCGCGAAGACGTTGCGGAGGAACTTGGTGAACTCGGGCATGGAGTGGCCCGTGGGCTCCTTGGTGGGGTCGATGCTGAACTCCTTGTGCATGCGGATGCCGACGACGGCGCTGGGGAAGCAGCGCACCTGGTCGTCCTTGTCCATGTCCACGACGTCGTACCGGGAGAGCCGGGCGATGATGTGGCGGTACTTGCCGGCGTACCATGGCTGGATGTTGGTGACCACGAGCTGCACCTCGCCGTCGAAGCGGGACGCCTGGAGGTAGAGCGGGATCATGACGTCGCTGAAGTCGTGCCAGTAGTTTCCCGTGAGGCCGCCCATGGCGAAGACGAGCGCGGGGACCTGCGAGGTGACGGCGCAGCGGGGCGCGTCGGCCGCCGTGGGCAGCTCGCGCACGGTGATCTCCTTGATGCCGGACATGTGCTTCCGGGAGTAGGGCAGCACGCGCCACTCCTGCGGGTTGGGGTTGCTGCCACCGGACTCGATGGTGGGCGGGACGAGCACCGTGTGGGTCGAGCCGTGGATGCGCACGCCGCCGCTGCCGCCGGCGAGGTCGCAGACGTCGGACGCCCACGGCCCCTGGATGTCGCACGCCGGCTTCTTCGCCGGCGCGCTCTCCTCCGCGGTGGTCACGATCTTGCTAGCCTCATCTGCATGCATGGATAGGCATGAAACATCATTACTTCATCATTTTTCTCTCGGTGGAATTGTGACGGAGCAAAGTTTGCACCGGACAGACACGTCCCCGATCTCAAAAGTGAGTTCTTTAGATTGATTGGCCTGAGATCCAATCGAAACTTGTCGACTTTTCTCTTGATATCGATGTATTTGGAAGACCGAAGACGTACCGATGGGCTTGGGGTCCTCCTCTGTTTCTGAGTTGGGCTCCTCTGTTTCTCTGTGGGGCTCCTCGTCGACAGGTGGTGGCTTCTCTTGTACTTGTTCATGCTCTGGCAGAGGTGCTTCCTCCTCTGTTCCATGCAACACAACACATCACATACATGGTCAGGACCCAAAAAATCTGGTTGAATTTTGATGATCAGGAGAACGGGGAGCTGGTTTAGTTACTTTTGACGGGGAGCTGTTGCTGCTGCACCGTCTTCTCTGCCACGGCCGGGGTGGTCGGCGTCGGGTGCGCCGCCGAGGTCCTCCGGATAGCTGCAATTTTGAGCCGAATTCTCATCAGTTTCAAAACCGAGAGCTTGATGAGTTGGACTGTGGTTCAAGTTGATGATTCAAGAACAGGCAAGGCAAGAACATGTCCATGCTTTGACCAAGTCTTGTATTCACAAGTAGTAATAAACATGCAAAAGATGTTCAAGTAAAGGTCCCCTGAACAAGAAAACAGTAATTCTTTGGGCCGAAAGAAATTGCAGCTTTTGAGGTGAATGAATCACATGCTTGCTTGCCCCGATAAAGCGTGCAACAAAAATGAACACAAAGAAAACAACCATGGCGGAGCAAGCAAGAACTCATCGATGAGGACGAGACGCACCGTTGGGCGCGGCGATGGCGAACTGCTCGGAGAGGGTGAAGTAGGTGAGGAGGACGAGGAAGAAGCCGAGGAAGAACCCCACGCCGACGTACTTCTGCGCCGCGCCCCGCAGGCTCTTCACCAGCTTGGCGCCATGGTCGTCCCCCATCGATCGATCTCTCCCCCTATCTCTTCTTCCTCCTCTCCCTCCCGTGAGTGAATCCTTTCTCTTTCTCTTTCTCGTGTATGTATGCGCGTGTGCGGGTGTCCTATAGCTTAGCTAAAGAAGGTAACGGCGATGGCGCCAACTACTCCCTGACGCGGGAGAACCTTCCAAGAACACCTCCACACGGACCAGTTCGCTCTCTATCTCTTTGCGAGGAATAATGGACTTTATGGCCGCCCACGTCAGGTGAAGGGAAGAGGACCTTGCCAAATTGCCCAAGCAACTCGCCCTCCTCCTCCTCCTCCTCCTCCTGATTGCTACGTCTGCAAATTGATTAATTATGCAGTACAGTACATATCTTAGCTGTGCTTTCATTCGTATATGTATGCTCTCTGTTGTATGACTAGTATGTAACCAATGTTTGGTTACTGTAAGAAGTAAGAAGAAATATTACAGCTAAATAATCACAAGTAGGCAGAAAGTTCTTCCAGATCGAACTAATTAGTATACTGGGGTTATGCCCTGTTTTGGCTAGCCATTATGGGAGCAGTTGGCTCATGATTGAGTAGGGCATGGGGGTGACATTGGCATAGGAGAGGGGATGGAAGAAAAACGAGGTCATGTTCCACTCCATCCATCCCTAAGGCACTGATTGATTGAAGATGATTATGTGAACGTGAGGTGGTTGATCTAACTTGGTCAAACATGTGGCCTATCTGATTGGAAGAATTTGGATGTTTCAGTCATGACTTGTCAGGGTATGCCATCCACGGCCGGCCCACCTCCTGCCTAATCTTTTTTGAACCTACAATATGCTTTTCTTGCAGGCACACACTCTCTCTCTCTCTCTCTCTTTCTTCCCCCATTTCTTTCTTCTGCCCATTCTTTTTGTAATATCTTGTTAGGGCTCCACAACAATTACCCGCAACTATCCTCCATTAACACCAATTCGAGCTACAAGTAGAGATTCATGGGGAGATCAGAGGAGGGAGGAGGAGTTCTGCTGTTACAACACAAAAGGGAAAGTAGCTATCCTGCCAGCCACTCACACGCTATCTACTGGTTTAAGTATCTTGCCCACATGGGCCCACTCCGGGCCAACCAGCCGAGCCGGCAGGCGAGGCTGTCTTTTGGGCCGACCCAAGTCTTGTACTTGATCGCTTGGCGCCTCGCATCTTGATCACTGCTGCTGACAATCCCTCCCTTGTTAGAAACGGCTTGCCCCCAAGCCGGTGCTCTTGGAAAGTTTTGCTTGAGTGTCACCTTGTCTTCCCATGTTGCCATCTCCACAGGAGTGTCGCTCCATTTTACTAACACTTGCACTAGAGAATTTGAGCCACGACGTACCACTCGCTGCTGCAACACCTGTTCTAGGAACTGAAACTGTGTATCAGGAGAGGGGAGTTGAGGCAGTACCTCTTGAGCTGGGTCGAGTACCTTCCGCAGAAGGGAAACATGAAGCACCGGGTGCACATGGCTGGTAGCCGGCGGAGCTAAACGATATACCACTTCGCCAACGCGCTCGACAACTTCAAAAGGCCCATAGAACTTGAACGCCAACTTGTGATTTGCTCTTGGAGCGACAGAGGACTGAACCCCAACCGCAAACACTCGCTCGGACTGATGCTTATCTGCATGAACCTTCATGCGCTGTTGTGCACGCAACAGGTGCCGTCGAACTGATCCTAGGATAACTTGACGGTCATCGAGCCATTGTTGCAGATCAGACGACTGTATTGTATTCTCGGCTGTCAATCCAAAATGACGAGGTTCATGGCCATAAATGATCTCAAAAGGAGTCTTGCATGTGGCTGAGTGCCAGTTCGTATTATACCAGTACTCGCACAGCGGAATCCATTTAGCTCAGCGTGAGGGGTGAGCACTGACAAAACATCTCAGGAAGCACTCCACTTGTTGGTTAAGTCGCTCCATTTGCCCATCCGTTTGAGGGTGACGCGTTGTACTCATGCACAAGAGGACACCAGCTTTCTAAAAAATCTCCTCCCAAAATTGACTTGTAAATATGTGATCTCGATCAAAGACAATAGAGCGAGGCATTCCATGTAAACGATAGATAGTGTTGATAAAAGCTTCAGCCACCGTAACTGCAGTAAATGGATGGTGCAATGGGACAAAATGGCCGTACTTGGAAAGCTTGTCAATGATCACCATCAAGAAGTTATTCACCAGAAACTGGTAAGCCCTCGACAAAGTCCATAGTCACCATCTCCCAAGGCAAGTTAGGGATAGGCAAGGGTTGCAACAAGCCCGAATACGGCACAGGCTCAGGTTTTGCTTGTTGGCATATCAGACAGTTTTTGACAAATTGTTTAATGAAGATGCGCATACCTTGCCAACGAAAGAGTTGTCTGACATGTTTGTAAGTAACTGGAAACCCTGAGTGACGACTAATGGGACTGTCATGGAAAGCACTCACAATTGTGTGCTCTAGCTTCTGATCTGCACCTACCCAAATGCACTTGTCCACTCTCAGCAGACTTGCCTTAAGAGAAAACTTGCTGTCAGAATCACCTGAAGAAGCAAGTTTTTGCAAAAGACCAGTACAAAACTTGTCTTGCGAGTAGCTGTGTATGATGTCATCAAGCCAAGCTGGTTGAATAGTTGTTATGGGAAATAGTTCAGCCATAGTTTCAGCACAAGTATGGGGTTTTCTGGATAAGGAGTCTGCAGCATTATTCTCCACTCCTTTTTATAGACAATGGTATACTTTAGCCCCAGTAATTTGGTCAGAGCCTTCTGCTGCCACTTGGTATGCAGACGTTGTTCAGACAAACTGGCCAAACTGCGTTGGTCTGTTTTGATAACGAATTCTAACAGTTGCAGATATTGGCGCGAGTGTTCCACAGCCAGCAAAATGGCCAAATACGCTTTTTCATAAACTGACAGTGTTTGATTTCTAGGGCCCAAGGCCTTGCTCACATATGCCAATGGGTGACCTTCCTGCATCAGAACCGCACCCACTCCTCTATCACAAGCATCAGTCTCGATAACAATCTGCTTAGACAAATCTGGAAGGACCATGACAGGTGTTGACATCAAAGCATGCTTAAGAGTTGTAAAAGCTTGCTGCTCTATCTGTGTCCAGTGGAACGACACACCCTTCTTAAGCAAATTAGTAAGGGGTTTGCTAATGAGGCCATAGTGAGATATGAACTTCCTGTAGTACCCAGCTAGACCCAAAAAAACCCTAACTTCCTTAGCAGATACAGGCACAAACCACTCTTTAATGCTAGCAATTTTCTCAGGATCAGTTGCAACTCCTTGGCTACTGATGATGTGGCCCAAATAACCAATCTGGGTTTGAGCAAATGCACACTTGGAGAGTTTCACCTTCCACTGATGTTGGTGCAGTAACTGCAACACTCTTGCCAGATGTTCCAAATGGAGTGCATAAGTGGCACTAAAAATCAATATGTCATCAAAGAATGATATAGCAAATTCCCTGAGACAAGGAGACAGTGTATCATTCATAGCAAAATGAAATGTGTTGGGACCATCTGTCACGCGAAATGACAGTACTGGGAACTCAAAATGACGAAAGTGGGTTTGAAAAGCAGTTTTATGTTCTTCTCCAAGAGTTGTCCGTATTTGGTGGTAACCAGCCCTGAGGTCTAGTTTGGAGAACCAACAAGACCCAGCTAGTTCATCCAGTGGCTCATCAATGACAGGAATAGGGAACTTGCTCTTACCAGTTATTGCATTCAAGTGTCTGTAGTAAAAAACTGGCCTCCAAGTCTTATCTTTTTTCTGAACCAAAATCATAGGCGAAGAGAAGGCACTAGTACTAGGCCTGATGATGCCCGAGTCCAACACATCCTTAACTTGTTTTTCCATCTCATACTTGAGGGCAGGTGCAAGTCTGTATGGCCTGACGGAGACAGGAGAAGCACCTGGAATAAGAGGGATGGTATGATCATATTTCCTTCTAGGAGGAAGATGAAGGAAATATGCCCTAGAGGCAATAATAAAGTTGTTATTTTATATTTACTTATATCATGATAAATGTTTATTATTCATGCTAGAATTGTATTAACCGGAAACTTGATACATGTGTGGATACATAGACAATACACAGTGTCCCTAGTAAAGCCTCTACTAGACTAGCTCGTTAATCAAAGATGGTTAAGTTTCCTAACCATAGACATGAGTTGTCATTTGATGAATGGGATCACATCATTAGGAGAATGATGTGATGGACAAGACCCATCCATTAGCTTAGCATAATGATCGTTAAGTTTTATTGCGATTGCTTTCTTCATGTCATATACATATTCCTTTGACTATGAGATTATGCAACTCCCGGATACCGGAGGAATACCTTGTGTGCTATCAAATGTCACAACGTAACTGGGTGATTATAAAGATGCTCTACAAGTATCTCCGAAGGTGTTTTTTGGGTTGGCATAGATCGAGATTAGGAATTGTCACTCCGAGTATCGGAGAGGTATCTCCGGGCCCTCTCGGTAATGCACATCATAATAAGCCTTGCAAGCAATGTGACTAATGAGTTAGTTGCGGGATGATGCATTGCGGAACGAGTAAAGAGACTTGCCGGTAATGAGATTGAACTAGGTATGAAGATACCGACGATCGAATCTCGGGCAAGTAACATACCGATAACAAAGGGAATTACGTATATTGTCATTGCGGTTTGACCGATAAAGATATTCGTGGAATATGTCGGAACCAATATGAGCATCCAGGTTCCGCTGTTGGTTATTGACCAAAGATGTGTCTCGGTCATGTCTACATAGTTCTCGAACCCGTAGGGTCCGCACGCTTAACGTTCGATGACGATTTGGATTATGAGTTATGTGTTTTGGTGACCGAAGATTGTCCGGATTCCCGGATGAGATCACGGACATGATGAGGAGTCTCAAAATGGTCGAGAGGTAAAGATTGATATATTGAACGATAGTATTCGGACACCGAAATGGTTTCGGAATGGTTCGGATATTTTTCGGAGTACCGAGGGGTTAGCGGAACCCCCCGGGGAAGTATTGGGCCTACATGGGCCATAGGGGAGAGGGGAGGCAGCCCACAAGGGGTGGTCGCGCCCCCCTCCCATTGGGAGTCCGAATTGGACTAGGGGAGGGGGTGCTCCTCTTGATAACCCACAAGTATAGGGGATCGCAACAGTTTTCGATAAGTAAGACTGTCGAACCCAACGAGGAGCTAAAGGTAGAATAAATATTCCCTCAAGTTCTATCGACCACCGATACAACTCTACGCACGCTTGACGTTCGCTTTACCTAGAACAAGTATGAAACTAGAAGTACTTTGTAGGTGTTGTTTGAATAGGTTTGCAAGATAATAAAGAGCACGTAAATAAAACTAGGGGCTGTTTAGATGAAGACACAATAAAGTAAATATAGCGAGTGTGGAAAAGTGGTGGTAGGAGTTGCGAAATTGTCCCTAAGCAATTGACTACTTTACTAGACCGATAGCAAGTTTTATGTGGGAGAGGCCACTGCTAGCATGTCATCCCTGACTTGGAGTTCTATGCACTTATGATTGGAACTATTAGCAAGCATCCGCAACTACTAACGTTCATTAAGGTAAAACCCAACCATAGCATTAAGATATACTGGTCCCCCTTCAATCCCGTATGCATCAATTTCTATGCTAGGTAGAAGCTTCTGTCACTCTTGCCCTCCAATACATAGTCCTATCAACATACAACTAACCCTACGGTATGATCCACGTGCGCGCTCATATGATGGGCACCAAAGGACAACAACATAACCACAAGCAAATTAAATCAATCATAGCAATTCATCAACCACCGATAGGACAACGAAAATCTACTCAGACATCATAGGATGGCAACACATCATTGGATAATAATATGAAGCATAAAGCACCATGTTCAAGTAGAGGGTACAGCGGGTTGCGGAGAGTGGACCGCTGTAGATAGAGGGGGGGGGGAAGGTGATGGAGATGTTGGTGAAGATGGCGGAGGTGTTGGTGAAGATCGCGGTGATGATGATGGTGGCCACGGCAGCGTTCCGGCGCCACCGGAAGAGAAGGGGAGAGGGGGCCCCTTCTTCTTCTTCTTCTTCTTCCTTGACCTCCTCCCTAGATGGGAGAAGGGTTTCCCCTCTGGTCCTTGGCCTCCATGGCATGGGAGGGGCGAGAGCCCCTCCGAGATTGGACCTGTGTCTCTGTCTCTCTCTGTTTCTGCGTTCTCCCTTCTGCTCTTTCACCGTTTCATATATATATGGAGATCCGTAACTCCGATTGGATTGAAACCTTCGCCCAGATTTTCCTCCGAAAATTAGCTTTCTTGCGGCCAAAGAAGACCAGCAACCGCCTTACGGGTGGCCCATGAGGGGGGCAGGCGCGCCCCCTGCCTCGTGCCCCCCTCAGGCACCGTCTCGCGTTGATTCTTCTTCCCATATTTTCCAAATATTCCAAAAATATTCTCCGTCCGTTTTTATTCCGTTTGGATTCCGTTTGATATGGGGTTTCTGCGAAACATAAAACATGCAACAAACAGGAACTGGCACTGGGCACTAGATCAATATGTTAGTCCCACAAATAGTATAAAAAGTTGCCAAAAGTATGTGAAAGTTGCATAATATTGGCATGGAACAATCAAAAATTCTAGATACGACGGAGACGTATCAGCTCCCCCCCTTTCCTTCTCCTCTTCCCTCTCCCTTCCCCATTCCCCCCTCCATGAGAAGGAAAAGAGGGGGGAATCCTACTAGGACTTGGAGTCCTAGTAGGACTCCCCTCTCCTTGGCGCACCCCTAGTGGCCGGCCTCCTCCTCCTCTTCCTTTATATACGTGGGCATGGCACCCCTTGGAGACACACCAATTTTTCCAAGCCGTGTGCGGCGTCTCCCTCGAAGGTTTACTCCTCTGGTCATATTCACGTAGTGCTTAGGCGAAGCCCTGCGCGGATCACATCACCACGCCGTTGTGCCGACAAAACTCTCCCTCGACCCTCTGCTGGATCAAGAGTTCGAGGGACGTCATCGAGCTGAACGTGTGCTGAACTCGGAGGTGCCGTACGTTCGATACTTGATCAGTTGGATCGTGAAGACATTCGACTACATCAACCGCGTTAACCTAACACTTCCGCTTTTGGTCTACGAGGGTACGTGGACACACTCTCCCCCTCTCGTTGCTATGCATCTCCTAGATAGATCTTGCGTGAGCGTAGGAAAATTTTGAAATTGCATGCTACGTTCCCCAACAGTGGTATCAAAGCCTACTCTATGCGTAGATGATATGCACAAGTAGAACACAAAGAGTTGTGGGAGATAATAGTCATACTGCTTACCACCAATGTCTTATTTTGATTCGGCAGTATTGTTGGATGAAGCGGCCCGGACCAACCTTACATGACCACATTCATGAGACCGATTCCACCGACAGACATGCAACTTGTTTTGCATAAAGGTGGCTGGCGGGTGTCTGTTTCTCCAACTTTAGTTGAATCAAATTTGACTACGGCCGGTCCTTGTTGAAGGTTAAAACATCAAACTTGACGAAACATCATTGTGGTTTTGATGCATAGGTAAGAACGGTTCTTACTAGAAGCCCGTAGCAGCCACGTAAAACTTGCAACAACAAAGTAGAGGACATCTAACTTGTTTTTGCAGGGCATGTTGTAATGTGATATGGTCAAGACATGATGTGATATACATTATTGTATGAGATGATCATGTGTTGTAAAAGTTACCGGCAACTGGCAGGAGCCTTATGGTTGTCGCTTTATTGTATGAAATGCAAACACCATGTAATTGCTTTACTTTATCACTATGCGTTAGCGATAGTTGTAGAAGCAATAGTTGGCGAGACGACCACGACGCTACGATGGAGATCAAGGTGTCAAGCCGGTGACGATGGAGATCATGACGGTGCTTTGGAGATGGAAATCAAAGGTGCGAGATGATGATGGCCATATCATGTCACATATTTTGATTGCATGTGATGTTTATCTTTTATGCATCTTATTTTGCTTAGTACGGTGATAGCATTGTAAGATGATCCCTCACGAAAATTTCAAGGTATAAGTGTTCTCCCTGAGTATGCACCATTGCGACAGTTTGTCGTGCCGAGACACCACGTGATGATCGGGTGTGATAAGCTCTACGTTCACATATAATGGTTGCAAGACAGTTTTTCACGTGCGGAATACTCGGGTTAAACCTGACGAGCCTAGCATGTACAGACATGGCCTCGGAACACTGGAGACCGAAAGGTCGAACGTGAATCATATAGTAGATATGATCAACATAGAGATGTTCACCATTGAAAATTACTCCATCTCACGTGATGATCGGGCATGGTTTAGTTGATATGGATCACGTGATCATTTAGATGACTCGAGGGATGTCTATCTAAGTGGGAGTTCTTAAGTAATATGATTAATTGAACTTAATTTATCATGAACTTAGTCATGATAGTATTTGCATATCTATGTTGTAGATCAATAGCTTGCGATGTAGCTCCCCGTTTATTTTTGATATGTTCCTAGAGAAAAATAAGTTGAAAGATGATAGTAGCAATGATGCGGACTGGGTCCGTGATCTGAGGATTATCCTCATTGCTGCACAGAAGAATTATGTCCTTCATGCACCGCTAGGTGACGGACCTATTGCAGGAGCAGATGCAAACGTTATGAACGTTTGGCAAGCTCCGCATGATGACTACTTGATAGTTTAGTGCGCTATGCTTTACGGTTAGAACCGGGACTTCAAAAACGTTTTGAACGCCACGGAGCATATAAGATGTTCCAAGAGCTGAAATTGGTATTTCAGACTCATGCCCGAGTCAAGAGGTATGAGACCTCTGACAAGTACTTTGCCTACAAGATGGAGGAGAATAGCTCAACCAGTGAGCATGTGCTCAGAATGTCTGAGTACTACAATCGCTTGAATCAAGTGGGAGTTAATATTCTAGATAAGATAGTGATTGACAGAGTTCTCTAGTCACTATCACCAAGTTACTGGAACATCGTGATGAACTATAATATGCAAGGGATGACGAAAACGATTCCCGAGCTCTTCGCGATGCTAAAATCAGCGAAGGTAGAAATAAAGAAATAGCATCAAGTGTTGATGGTTAAACAAGAACACTAGTTTCAAGAAAAAGGGCAAGGGAAAGAAAGGGAGCTTCAAGAAGAATGGCAAGCAAGTTGTCACTCCCGGGAAGAAGCCCAAAGCTGGACCAAAGCCTGAAACTGAGTGCTTCTACTGCAAAGGGACTGGTCACTGGAAATGGAAGTGCCCCAAGTATTTGGCGGATTAGAAGGATGGCAAAGTAAACAAAGGTATATTTGATATACATGTTATTGATGTGTACTTTACTAGTGTTCATAGTAACCCCAGGGTATTTGATACCAGTTCAGTTGCTAAGATTAGTAACTCGAAACAGGAATTGCAAAATGAACATAGACTAGTTAAGGGCGAGGTGACGATGCATGTTGGAAGTGATTCCAAGGTTGATAAGATCATCGCACACTCCGTCTACCTTCGAGATTAGTGTTGGACCAAAATAAATGTTATTTGGTGTTTGCGTCGAGCATGAATATGATTGTATCATGTTTATTGTGATACGGTTATTCATTTAAGTCAGAGAATAATTGTTGTTCTGTTTACATGAATAAAACCTTCTATGGTCATACACCCAATGTAAATGATTTATTGAATCTCGATCGTAGTGATACACATATTCATAATATTGATGCCAAAACATGCAAAGTTGATAATGATAGTGCAACATATTTGTGGCACTGCCGTTTAGGTCATATTGGTGTAAAGCGCATGAAGAAACTCCATACGGAGGATTTTTGGAATCACTTGATTATGAATCATTTGATACTTGCGAACCATGCCTCATGGGCAAGATGACTAAAACTCCATTCTTCGGAACAATGGAGTAAGCCACAGACTTATTGGAAATAATACATACCGATGTATGCGGTCCGATGAGTGCTGAGGCTCGCGGCGGGTATCGTTATTTTCTGACCTTCACAGATGATTTGAGCAAATATGGGTATATCTACTTGATGAAACACAAGTTTTAAACATTTGAAAAGTTCAAATAATTTTAGAGTGAAGTGGAGAATCATCGTAACAAGAAACTAAAGTTTCTGCGATCTGATCACGGAGGCGAATATTTGAGTTACGAGTTTGGCCTTCATTTAAAACAATGTGGAATAGTTTCACAACTCACGCCACTTGGAACACCACAGCATAATGGTGTGTCCAAACGTCGTAGCCGTACTTTATTAGATATTGTGCGATCTATGATGTCTCTTACCGATTTACCACTATCGTTTTGGGGTTATGCATTAGAGACAACTGCATTCACGTAAAATAGGGCACCGTCTAAATCCGTTGAGACGACACCGTATGAACTATGGTTTAGCAAGAAACCTAAGCTGTCGTTTCTTAAGGTTTGGGGCTGCGATGCTTATGTGAAAAAGCTTCAGCCTGATAAGCTCGAACCCAAATCGGAGAAATGTGTCTTCATAGGATACCCAAAAGAAACTGTTGGGTACACCTTCTATCACAGATCCTAAGGCAAGATCTTTGTTGCTAAGAATGGATCCTTTCTAGAGAAGGAGTTTCTCGCGAAAGAAGTGAGTGGGAGGAAAGTAGAACCTGATGAGGTAATTGTACCTTCTCTCGAATTGGGAAGTTTCTCATCACATAAAGCTATTTCCGTGATGCCTACACCAACAAGAGAGGAAGCTAATGATAATGATCATGAAACTTCAGATCAAGTTACTACCGAACCTCGTAGGTCAACCAGAGCACGTTCTGCACCAGAGTGGTACAGTAATCCTGTTCTGGAAGTCATGTTACTAGACCATGACGAACCTACGAACTATGAGGAAGCGATGATGAGCCCAGATTCCGCAAAATGGCTTGAGGCCATGAAATCTGAGATAGGATCCATGTATGAGAACAAAGTGTGGACTTTGGTGGACTTGCCCGATGATCGGCAAGCCATTCAGAATAAATGGATCTTCAAGAGGAAGACGTACGATGATGGTAGTGTTACTATCTACAAAGATCGAATTGTCGCAAAATGTTTTCGACAAGTTCAGTGTTGACTATGATGAGATTTTTTCACTTGTAGCGATGCTTAAGTCTGTCCGAATCATGTTAGCAATTGCCGCATTTTATGAAATCTGGCAAATGGATGTCAAAACTGCATTCCTTAATGGATTTCTCAAAGAAGAGTTGTATATGATGCAACCAAAAGTTTTTTTGGCCCTAAAGGTGCTAACAAAGTGTGCAAGCTCCAGCGATCCATCTATGGAACCGGTGCAAGCATCTCAGAGTTGGAATATACGCTTTGATGAATTGATCAAAGCATATGGTTTTATACAGACTTGCGGTGAAGCCTGTATTTACAAGAAAGTGAGTGGGAGCACTACAACTTTTCTGATAAGTATATGTGAATGACATATTGTTGATCGGAAATGATGTAGAATTTTCTGGAAAGCATAAAGGAGTGTTTGAAAGGAGTTTTTCAAAGAAAGACCTCAGTGAAGCTGCTTACATATTGGGCATCAAGATCTATAGAGATAGATTAAGACGCTTGATAAGACTTTCGATGAGTACATACCTTGATAAGATTTTGAAGGAGTTCAAAATGGATCGGTCAAAGAAGGAGTTCTTGCCTGAGTTGTAAGGTATGAAGTTGAGTAAGACTCAAAATCCGACCACGACAGAAGATAGAGAGAAAATGAAAGTCATTCCCTATGCCTCAGCCATAGGTTCTATAAAGTATGCCATGCTGTATACCAGACCTATTGTGTACCTTGTCATGAGTTTGGCAAGGGGGTACAATAGTGATCCAGGAGTAGATCACTGGACAGCGGTCAAAATTATCCTTAGGTACCTAAAGAGGACTAAGGAAATGTTTCTCGATTATGGAGGTGACAAAGAGTTCGTCGTAAGGAGTTACATCGATGCAAGCTTTGACACTGATCCGGATGACTCTGAGTCTCAATCTGGATAAATATTGAAAGTGGGAGAAATTAGCTAGAGTAGCTCCATGGAGAGCATTGTAGAGATAGAAATTTACAAAATACATACAGATCTGAATCTGGCAGACCCATTGACTAAACTTCTCTCACAAGCAAAACGTGATCACACCTTAGTACTCTTTGGGTGTTAATCACATAGTGATGTGAACTAGATTATTGACTCTAGTAAACCCTTTGGGTATTGGTCACATGGCGATGTGAACTATGGGTGTTAATGACATAAAGATGTGAACTATTGGTGTTAAATCACATGGCGATGTGAACTAGATTATTGACTCTAGTGCAAGTGGGAGACTGAAGGAAATATGCCCTAGAGGCAATAATAAAGTTGTTATTTTATATTTACTTATATCATGATAAATGTTTATTATTCATGCTAGAATTGTATTAACCAGAAACTTGATACATGTGTGGATACATAGACAATACACAGTGTCCCTAGTAAAGCCTCTACTAGACTAGCTCGTTAATCAAAGATGGTTAAGTTTCCTAACCATAGACATGAGTTGTCATTTGATGAACGGGATCACATCATTAGGAGAATGATGTGATGGACAAGACCCATCCGTTAGCTTAGCATAATGATCGTTATGTTTTACTAGCAAAAGAGCCCGTGTGTTGCAATGGAAGAGAAAACATAACACACGCTCTTAACCCAACAACCATCACTCAAGACCACAATAGGTCCATCTCCTTTATTTCCGCGAGGCATCATATTTATGTTGCCGCTTATCCTCCTTCTCACCCTCGCCGGCTATGGCCTCGGTGTTCACACAAAACAACAAAAAACATGTTTGAATATGGTTAATCCTAAGGCGTCTCTCTCTCCCTCTCTCCTCTCTCTCTCTCTCTCTCGCTTTCTCTCACTCTCGCAATGAGAAATCTGTTGTTTTTTCCTGCGACATTTTTCAGAGGTATGCATGTGTAGTTTTTGATGTTTTCTTTTCCCAATATGGTTATAGTGGGGTGTTTATTTGCAATCCGGATCGCCGCCGGTATGAAAGAAAAAGGGATCTTGTGCTATAAATTATAAGTTTGCTTCCAAAACAATACTTTAAAAATATTTAACAGGTAGAATTAACATCATATTTAGATTCCACACATTTTTCTAATAAAATTTCATATATAATATGTTAAAATCGAAGTTACGGTCTAAAAGATACGGATAATTTAGAAAATCATTTGTTTGATTTAAATATATTCCAAAATAATATTTTTAATATTTAAAAATACTTAACAGGTAAAAATAATCTTTTATTTATATTCTACATATTTTTCTAATCAAATTTCATATATAACATGTTCAAATCGGAGTTACGGTTTAAAAGATATGGATGATTTAAAATAGCATTTGTTTGACTTAAATATGATCTGCGGATAAATTACCTAAAATATCAGGGGTGTTTTTGAGAAATGTAAAAGAACGGTTCCGGTTTGACTTAAATCCGGACGGCGGGTTGATTTCAAGAAAAACACAAAGACTTTAGTGTAAAATACGGAAAAACGATTCGTTCTACCTTAAAACAGGACTGTGGGTTGAATCTCTGAAATAGAGGGGCTTTTCTAAAAACTGCCATGACGGACAACCAGAAACCCAATTTACTTTATTATTAGGTAAAGATTGTGATTGCTTTCTTCATGCCATATACATATTCCTTTGACTATGAGATTATGCAACTCCCGGATACCGGAGGAATACCTTGTGTGCTATCAAACGTCACAACATAACTGGGTGATTATAAAGATGCTCTAAAAGTATCTCCGAAGGTGTTTGTTGGGTTGGCATAGATCGAGATTAGGATTTGTTACTCCGAGTATCGGAGAGGTATCTCTGGGCCCTCTCGGTAATGCACATCATAATAAGCCTTGCAAGCAATGTAACTAATGAGTTATTTGCGGGATGATGCATTGCGGAACGGGTAAAGAGACTTGCCAGTAACGAGATTGAACTAGGTATGAAGATACCGATGATCGAATCTCGGGCAAGTAACATACCGATGACAAAGGGAATTACGTATGCTGTCATTGCGGTTTGACCGATAAAGATCTTCGTAGAATATGTAGGAACCAATATGAGCATCCAGGTCTCGCTGTTGGTTATTGACCGAAGATGTGTCTCGGTCATGTCTACATAGTTCTCGAACCGGTAGGGTCTGCACGCTTAACGTTCGATGACGATTTGTACTATGAGTTATGTGTTTTGGTGACCGAAGATTATTCGAAGTCCCGTATGAGATCACGGACACGATGAGGAGTCTTGAAATGGTCGAGAGGTAAAGATTGATATATTGGACGATAGTATTCGGACACTGGAATGGTTCCGGAATGGTTCGGGTATTTTTCGATGTACCGAGGGGTTACCGGAACCCCCCGGGGAAGTATTGGGCCGACATGGGCCATATGGGAGAGGGGAGGCAGCCCAAAAGGAGTGGCCGCGCCCCCCTCCCATAGGGAGTCCGAATTGGACTCGGGGAGGGGGCGCCCCCCCTTTCCTTCTCCTCTTCCCTCTCCCTTCCCCCCTTCCCCCTCCATGAGAAGGAAAAGAGGGGTGGCCGAATCCTACTAGGACCTGGAGTCCTAGTAGGACTCCCCTCTCCTTGGCGCGCCCCTGGTGGCCGGCCTCCTACTCTTCCTCCTTTATATACGTGGGCAGGGCACCCCTTGGAGACACACCAATTGTTCCAAGCCGTGTGCGGCGTCTCCCTCCACGATTTACTCCTCCCGTCATATTCACGTAGTGCTTAGGCGAAGCCCTGCGCGGATCACATCACCGTCACCACGCTGTTGTGCTGACGAAACTCTCCCTCGACCCTCTGCTGGATCAAGAGTTCGAGGGACGTCATCGAGCTGAACGTGTCCTGAACTCGGAGGTGTCGTACGTTCGGTACTTGATCGGTTGGACCGTGAAGACGTTCGACTACATAAACTGCGTGAACCTAACGCTTCCGCTTTCGGTCTACGAGGGTATGTGGACACACTCTCCCCTTCTCGTTGCTATGCATCTCCTAGATAGATCTTGCGTGAGCGTAGAATTTTTTTGAAATTGCATGCTACGTTCCCCAACAGAAGACCAGAAGGAGCTTCAAATACAGAAGCATAAGTGTTGAGAATGTCTTGAATCTCAGCTGGTAATTGTGTTTGTTCTGGTTTTTTCAAAGAGAGCAGCGATAACAGCTCAATCATGGCCAATAGATTAGGAGTAGCATCTTCTCCCAGTAAAGTGATAGGAATTCCATTGAGGTTGAAAGATAACCAATGCTCAGCCCAATCAACTTGCATGGGACTATGGGTGGCTAACCAATCCAGTCCCAGAATGCCATTATAAGATCCCAGTGGAAAAACCTTAAAGTCACTGGTAAATTTGTGCATCAGTAGACCAAGATCCTGATAGTAGCTGTTGGTTGCAGGGAACTAAATTTCCATTGGCAACCTTAACCAACATTACAGGCATGGGAGAGACCCCTTTAATTTGAGCAGCAACAGCACAATCTAAGAAAGAGTGAGTACTCCCAGAGTCTACTAGGAAGGTGAGTTTGTGACCTTGCAACTGAACTGTTAATTTCATTGTTGCAATTGCAGGAACAGAATGATCTCCCAATGCAGCAGCTGAAATGCAAATAGCATTGACTTCACGAGTACTCTCAGCTTCAGTGTCACTGGTATCTGCTGGCATATTTTGCACATACTCCAACATCTCTTGTACAACATGCAGCTGAACTTCCTGTTTGCAACGGCGGTCTCTTGCCCAACGCTCTCCACAAATGAAACATAGACCTTTAGACTTCCTGTATGCACGGAGAGCTGACCAACGGTCCTCAACTGGAGCTGGTCGATTTGACTCAGAAGCATGTCTGTCCTCAACAATTTTACTAACAGCAACACCGCGAGCCGAAGGCAGGAAATTCTTCTTGCTGTGAGAAACTGAACTAATTGAAAGCGACGGCTGTAGAGAGTGATCATCCAGTTCCTCATATAGTATAGCCAAAGCATATGCCGAATCCAAGTCAGAGGGCTGCTGAATACCCACCAGTAAGCGTACCGAGGGAACTAGACCTTCCATGAACCCGGTGACATAGTGTACTTGACTGGGGTTAGGCTCATAAGTAGTTAACTGATCAAATAGCTCAGAGAAACGTTCCACGTAGTCTTCCACCGTACTGGTCTGACGGATGTTAAACATTTGCCTGAGGATGTGCTGGTGCTTGTTGCGGCCAAAACGAGATTGCAATAGTGCACAAAATTCAAGCCATCCTACACCCGGAACGCGGTGCTGGACTGACTCTAGCCAACGAGCAGCTGTTCCTTCAAATAGAGAAGTTGCAGATGGAATCCACTGGTGCGAAGGAGTATTCCAGAACCTGAAGTAGTCCTCACAGCGCATTTGCCATAGCTTGGGGTTCGATCCATCGAATTTGGGCAATTCAATCCGGGGGCCAAAGCCAGATGGATCCGCAGCGAAGGGTCGAAAAGTTTCTAGAGTCTGATTCGGCTGCCTGAGCACAATCTGATCATGTAGTATACTTCTAGCCGGTGGTGGAACGTACTTGGGGGTAGGAGGACGCAGATCCACCTCAGGTCGGAGTCCTTCCTGGCCCGCTGCGCCGCTTCCCGGGGCCGTGGACTTGGTGGTGGCAGACGGGGGCACTTGCGAGGTAGGCGATGCGGGCGATGACGCGGTCCGCGGCCATCTCCCCGCACAACTCATCGATGTCGACTCCGAGGGACAGCTTCACGTCCTCATGTCACCCCGATAGCTGGTCGAGTTTGGAGTCCACCTTTGCGAGCGCGGAGACCATCTCCTCGCTGCCCTCGGAGGATCTCTTGGCGAGGGCAACGTCGAAGTCGGCGCGAAGAAGCTCGTAGATCGCCTTCGTTTCCGGCGAGATCCGCTCCATCGCCTCAGTTCGTCGGTGATCTGCCAGCCGCATGCGGTGGTGGTGATGAGGCAGCTCCAGGACGGGGCGGCTCTGATGCCAGGTTGTTAGGGCTCCACAACAATTACCCTCAACTATCCTCCATTAACACCAATTCGAGCTACAAGTAGAGATTCATGGAGAGATCAGAGGAGGGAGGAGGAGTTTTGCTGTTACAACACGAAAGGGGAAAGTAGCCATCCTGCCAGCCGTTCGCCAGCCACTCACACGCTATCTACTGGTTTAAGTATCTTGCCCACATGGGCCCACTCCAGGCCAGCCAGCCGAGCCGGCAGGCGAGGCTGCCTTCTGGGCCGGCCCAAGTCTTGTACTTGATCGCTTGGCGCTTCTGCATCTTGATCACTGCTGCTGACATATCTGTAGGTCCATTTCATACTCATTTTCGAGAAAAAAAGAAGAAATATATGTAGGTCTATATTCGACTTATCAATAAGGGTAGTTTATGTCGTAATGTGACCCCATAAATCAGAACAATGTTTTCAGTCAACTGGATTTCTCAGCAACTAATTTTTGTGTGCCAAAATTTTATGAACACAAAAGGGCTGTTCGATTAACCGTAGGAAATTTTGCCACTTTTACAAAAAAAAGGCTGTCCGATTAACCGTAGCACACCGACAGGTTGGTCAGCGTATCAATTTATTTGCCAGAAAAATATCATTACCGGTAATGAAAAAGACAGTTATGGACTTTTGTAGCTTTTTCTTTCACATGACTTTCCAAGCATGAATGTGAAGCCATGTCGATAGTTTTCCCTTTGCCCATGACAAGTTACCTCCTACTGTACCTTCTTCAGGAATAACAATCCAATGCCTACTTGATGGATGTCCGGTCCATTAATTTTATTTTAATAATATTTGCGTTTAGGTGCACATCCATGAACATTTTGAGGAAATAAAAATGCACAAGCACCTAAACCCTAAACCCGACTACCCACTCTTGATGTCTATTTGTTTCTAGATATTTACATATGACGGTATTATGTGCGTTTTAAAATATATACGTGGAAGGATATACATGCTTGTCTAATTGTTAAGAACTTGATACACATGTAGTTTTATGGACTTTAATCTCTTGCACCTTTTTGGTGTTTAACAGGAGCAACCATGCATATGTTTTAGTGCTCTCTCTGATTCATATTAATAGACGCTGATTTAATACATGTTATACAATTAAAATGGGTTGGAGGGGGTATTATTTTCTGCAAAACTGATTTTTTGATAAATGTACTACTACGACAAAAAGAATATCATTATTCAGTCCTCCCTATGTACCAAAATATAAGATCTTTTTTGATACAAAGGCAGTATCAGAAAATGTCTCATATTTTGATACGGAGGGAGTACATGAGAGCGATGGTTCCATCAGATGGGACAGACACAACGTCACCGATTCCCTGTTGCACATGGACAGTGAGCCGTGACCACCTACTGCAAAGTACTGTTCTGCACTCCAACTCTTGGACATATTGATGCAAATTTTCGGTCTACTTGCTCTCACGCGTACATGTTTGTTGATACTTTCGGTCAGTATGTGTGCACATGTTTGTGGCCAATGGAGAGGTTTGGATGGGAATCCAAACTTTCTGCTACCTTACCTTGCCTTAACTTTGTCGGCACATGCTAGCTCTCAGTTTGCACATGCACGCAGCTAATCAGATTCTAATTTCGGACCAAATTACGAAGCGCAGGTTTAACTGGAAAGGCCGAGGTGGCCGTCCACAGATGAAAGCGTAGTGCGGCATGGCTGCGGTGTAGCGGTACGTACTGCAGCGTACCCGGCTTCCCATTACTGCTAATCATCATTAAACTGATAATATGTGTGCCCTCTCTAGAGAAAAATACAAGTTGTGACCTACGATCAATGATATGGACACGTAGCGTTCTGCTTGGTCTGTTGAAACTTGAAAGCACCTCGACGTGCGACAAGCTTGTGGTCACATTCGTGATTCGTCACAGGCCAAGCCACCGGGCGGCCGTGTAGAACCCTGCCGTGCATGCATGGCTGCTAGCTAGGCACTAGGCAGATGCAGGCAGGCAGGAGACGTGAACGAGAAAGCGATGGCGTACTCGCATCTTCCACTTCGGACTTTTCCAATGAAAAGTACATCTACTCGTTGCAACCATCTTCGGCTGACGTAGGGGCGTAGAATACATCGTACAACTAATCTCGGAATTACAGGTGGAGTTTATACTCAACGCGTATGCAGGTACCATGTTGTAGGTAGAACATGCGTGCATGTTTCATGTGCTATGCATGTGCGGAGAGGGGCGCCGACGTGGGGCACACATGTGTGTGAGTGTTGGACGGGTCAACGCGAGCAGCCAACGTATACCGTAACATGTCCTGCTTATTCCTTTCTTGCTTGGTCCAGCTATCATCCGAGAGCTGTCGAGGAACAAGTCCTCTTGATTGTACTACTCCCTCCACTCACAAATATGTAATGTTTTGGATATTTTAAAACGAACTATATACTGACCGAAATAAGGGAACAAACACACTGAAATGCATATATACATCTGAACCAGAAAAATATTAAAACATCTTACAATACCGAACAGAGGGAGTACCTTTTTTTTAGGAAGTTATACTGAAATTTAATACAAACCGTTGCCTACGAGAATTACCTATGTACTCCACGAACGAAACAAACTTTCGCCGCACTCTATAGGTACAGTAAATGACCATGTCCATACAATTAGCTCAGGTACCGAAAGGAAAAAATTAACCTTGCTGGGCAACAGAAGCTCATATAGATTATAAACAAGATTCACGGAGCACATATGCGGCAGCTAGGTTCGATCCTGTGCATGTTCCTGACTTCCTGGAGTAATAGTGCTCCCCTCGTCTCATAATATACGGGTGTTTTTGCCACTAGTGTAGTGTAGTGTAAAAAACTCTCTTATATTATAGGACGGAGGAAGTACTTTACTAGCTAAATCAACCGTTCAATCATCAGAAGCTTTTCAAAGTTGGGAGCCAGTTGGCAGGCTGTTGTAGTAGTTGATGCATGTGAGCAACCCAACGGCCCCAAAGATCATGCAACGTGGACGTCTGTGCAGGTGGTTTCAGGTCGACACATATAAAATGCAAACCGCACCTCCATGCTAGGGTGCAACGGTGCAGCGACTTTTCGTGCGGACCAACACCAAATGAATTAACATTAGAAACCATGTTTGTTAGTGACCCTAACACAAACTATATAGTACCATAGTACATTCTACGTACAAGGGTACTGTTAGCACTATCAACCCCTTCATAGTTCCTGAACTTGTTGGTAACATGCGCTTAGAATGGATGAATCGTATTGTAGACGCATGCATGTGATGTGCTTAATTAAACTGTGCTGCACTTGGTGGGTTGTAGTGGGCCCCTGAACTTATTAACCGGCCGTTGCGATGTCATGCATCATCGACTCATCCCGCTTGTTTCTTCCTCCGTTCCTAAGCACAACACAAGTCTTTTTAGCGATTTCAACAGAAACTACATACGAATGAATCTATACGTATTTTAGAGTGTAGATTCATAGGAACGAAGGGAGTACATGGTTGTCTCCGAGCAAGCTCTCGACTAAAAAGGTAGCACGTTAATAGGAAACAATAAGCGGGGCTAGCGGGACTGATAGCTGAGCTTCATTTTGAACACTCCACACTGACTGAGATTTCTTGGGCCAGGGCTCATCCCTCCCCTGACCCTATCCCCTCCCCTGCCGCCACCCGCAGGGCATCGGGGAGGGCCTCCGATGTCCGCCACCAGCAACCCTCCCCCTCCCTCCTCCACCCTCGCCGCCGCCAAAGGGCGCAGCCGGGCGAAGCCCGACTGGCGCCGGCGCCGGCGGGCTTGGCTTCTCCCTCGCGCGGCGGTGTGGCGTGGGCCGACCTCCTCGTGTCAGGGCGCGGCGCGGGCGCGGGGTGCCGCAGCGCGGCGGCGTTCCGGCGTGCTTCTTCGGCGCGGACGTGGCGGCGGCGTGAAGGGCTGCGTGGCAGAGGTGCGTGTCTGGGCAACACCGGTTGTTCGGCTGGCGGACGGCGGGGGCCGCGGCGGCTATGGCCGGTGGGTCTTCTCTGCTTCCTGGCTGTAGGGGTCGGCGGCGGTGGTGCCCTGCTGCTAGCTAGGGCTCGTCCAGGGCCTTGGCAGGGCGGAGCGGTGGGCGTGCCTTGCGGGCTTCGGCAGTGCTGCAGCTGGGGTTTTGCGGGCAGCGTAGCGTGGTGGTGGCGGCCTCCTGCCCCCGGAGATGTGCCTATGGTGTGCGGGGCTGGGCGGGCGCAGGTGGTGCGGCGCCGGCCACACGCACAACGGGGTCGGCGCAGATCTAGGGTTCGTGCTCGGGCGGGCCAGATCGAGGCCCGGGGCGGATCAGAGCTGCTGCTTCGGGTAGGAGGTGTCAGGCCTGGCTTGGGATGTGCTCGCGGTTCCTTGCGGGCACGGTGGTCATTGGTGGTGGTCGGGGACATGCTTCTCCGTTGGGCAGATCGGTGCATATATCTTCCTGAAGACGTCGTCTTGGTGCTCCTCGTCGTGCCAGGGTTCCGGATGAAGACCATAGTCCCTTCTGGACTCGGCAGCTGCGATGCTCTGCGCCGTTTTTCCTTCTGGGAGCGTTATCGTGGAGCTTAGATGTTTAGGGAGTGTGTGATGCTATACTCGGTGCTCCCAATGCTTTCATTTGGTAGCGTAGTGTCTGCGTGATTCGGTTATCTTAGGATCGGCATTGTATAAGGGCTACCTCACCATCTTGTATCGTCTGGCCGTGTACTCTGTTCGGTGTGCTTTATATATAAAGCGGGACGAAAGACTGTTTTGAGATAAGCGGGGCTAGCTGGATCGATTGCATCAGTACGTACGTTAACACGAATTGGAGTGCACATCAGAATTAATCATAGTACTAGTAAGACATGTACTACCATATAATTAAGATGGTAATTATAGATCGCCTCCTATTTAGAGTCGTGTTGAGTTGTGAGTAGCATGCATGCAAGCACCGATCTATACGAAGAAAGGTATATGTACGTATGTATGAATGCTAGTGTACGTACGTAGGCTATTTAATCCGTCATCGAAACGAGGAAGTACACGGTTACTAATCTAGCCGGGAGCTCCAAGGAGGTGTGACAAAACCAAAAATGGGATGGACGGCCACCAACTACTCCCACCCGGACCGGACCACACTGTCGCGTTCGATCTTGACACTACACAAATGCACCGTCGGTTGATCGGCTCAAGACTACAAAGTAGATCGTGAATGTGATCGGACTGACAGATGAATCTCTAAACATGTACTTTTCTGAAAGGCATTTGCCGTGACTTTTGTGCGCCGTTGACGGTTCTGGCCGAGGGAGGCCGAACCAAGGTTTCGCTGGCGAATTCGCACTCATCCTCGGCTAGATCAACAGATCGACCTCCTCTGTCATCCAGCATGCCCATGGATGACGTGGGCTACCGGGAAACCATACGACCGGAGCCGCACCACCGCCAGGAACCACCATCCCGCTTGGGTGAGCCATCGACGGCGGAGGGGCCGTCACCGCTGCGCCGCCGACGCCGGACGACACACTCGTTCAGGACACCCGTGCGGATATTCATGACAACCGCATCCCGGAGCCGCGGCGGAGGAATGCCCCACCGCCGCCATCATCCCCCACCTGGGCCTTGCCCCACGGAGCTCCGGCGGCGGTGAGGAGAGGGGCGACGGCTCGAAGCCCTAGACTGGATCGGGTGGGAGGGGGTCGGGAAGGAGGAGATCAGCAGAGAGGGGGTCGAGGAGAGGGGGGCGGCAGCTCGAGGAGGGAGGAGATCGGGAACCCCTGCTCTCTCGTGATAGAGCTCAACAATGTAACTTCTCTCCACAGGTAAAGCAAAGTCTTCGAGAACGACGACATGCTCACAATGTGCCCACTTTGTTACCTTGACTGGATGGGTGTCTGGTAATTTCCAACTGGATTCTTAGCTAGCACAGGAGACTGTACTATTTTTGCCACTGGAACTGAAGTGTCAACAGAAAACACAGTATTCTTCATAGATACTTTTATTTGTGCCTAGAGCTGCTTGCTACGGACCTGGATCGGTTAATAAAATGATAATCCTCTAGCACTTCCGTTGAATAATTAGGCATTTTCCCGCTTAGTTTAATCCAGAAAAATAATGGATAAAACATGAATAGCAATATATTGATGAAACTAGAAACTAGCAATAATTCGTTGAGACTAGTCATACAATCAAAATCATAAGCAAAATGCATCATATCCATGTCAATTGCTATTAGCAATAAACCAAATGCTAGCCCTAACAGTGAGGATAAGATGGCATACGGCGCAGTAGCAGAAGGGGCAGATGTCCGATTGTCATGTCGCTGAAGAGGTCATTAACGTCGGGGAAGAAGTCGTCGTTGGGGAACTCGTCGTCAGTGATGTCGCCGTTTGCAGCCATGATGAACAAGACTCCAGCAGTCGCGTAAGGACGCTCCCCAAAAACCTAATCGCCCCTCTCCCGTACCGGATCACAAGAGGCGGGGTTTCGGAGGCCTGCTGTCTCACTCTCCGGTGCACGCCAGGAAGCGAGATGGGAAAGAGGTAGACGGTGCAATGCTCTGAAACAATGCGAAGAGTTGTGTCTCGTTGGAAAGAGGAGCGACCTCTTATAGGAGCAACGAGATGAAACTGAAATGGACGCACTAATTCTCATTAAGGAGAGGAGAAACAGACGCACTAAAAATCCTATTAAGTGGTCAGTTTCGTCTCCCATTAGTAGGCAAATCGTTTCAAGTTCTTGCATGACAAAATATGCTAGTACGCACGGTATGAAGAAACCAATGTACTAATGAAGAAATGAAACCAAAACTAATATATTGATGCCATCAATGAGGAGATGAATGTCATCATTCACCACCATTCGGTTTCATTTTCCACTAGTGCAAATATTTTAACTTCTTTCTTGTCATGCATGAACGTGCCACATGGGCCTATGGGATTTTCCTAGAAATTATTGGATATAACAGATGGTTTAAATCCCAATAATTCTAACAATCCCCCACCAGATTCCAGAGGCACATCAAGTTTGCCTATGGTTCCAAAACATTGTTTATATACCGGTGTTTCGGTGGAGACTGTTAAGTTGAACTTCCACCTAGAACTCCATGCTACACTCGTTCACAACTTGAATAGTGGACTACGCCTTGAACTGCAAGTTTTGTGCAAACAAGTTTCACGTAAAAGCCTTGACCGATACTAGACCGCTGAAAACTTTCCCGCGGGTAGGAGCATATGCATCATACTCCGGGGCCTCTTCATGAGTTTATTAGAGAACACCCAACTCTCACAGACCGCGACGTTTAACAGTCTAACTCATATAGGTGTGTTCTTTCTAGATGTTATGTAGGACAACATCTTTGCCTACCCAAGCCATTCAAAACACATTAAGATAAATATCAGCCTACCATACAGATTAGGAGAGAATTGCATCATAACGGAGTGGATTTTTGTCAAATAAATATTCTCCTCTCAGTTATCCAATAGTTTGTCTCGCCAATTCTAATTCACGGGATCTCCGATCACAAAGAATGGGTTACCACCATGAACAACTTATGTAGTGGGTCTCAATCCCATCTCCTTCGATGCATTGTCTATCACATTTCGTGATAAACCCTTTGTGAAGGGATCTGCCAGATTCTTCGATGTGTTTATATAGTCCAACGCTATAACTCCGGAGTTTCTCATGAACCTGACAGATTTCAGTCTTCTTCTCACGTGTCTTGATGACTTCTTATTATCCTTAGAACTGTTTACCTTGACGATCACTGTTTGATTATCACAGTTCATTAGAATAGCTGGTATTGGTTTCTCAACCACCGGCAAGTCCATCAAAAGTTCTCGAAGCCATTCTGCTTCAACTGTTGCCGTGTCTAATGCTATGAGTTCTGCTTCCATTGTTGACCTTGTTAAGATGGTCTGCTTGCAAGACTTCCAGGAAACAGCAGCACCACCAAGTGTAAACACATAACCACTTGTCGCTTTAAGCTCATCGGCACCAGATATCCAATTAGCATCACTATAACCTTCAAGTACTCTTGGATACCCGGTATAGTGAAGCCCATAACTCGCAGTACCTTTCAGATAGCGCATTATTCTCTCAAGTGCATGCCAATGAACATCTCCCGGGTTTGAAACAAACCGGCTTAGTTTACTCATAGAAAACGAGATGTCAGGCCTCGTAGCACTAGCTAAATACATAAGCGAGCCAATGATTTGAGAATATCTCAATTGATCCTTTGTTTCTCCCTCGTTCTTCTGAATTAAAACACTCGGATCATAAGGTGTCGGAGAAGGTTTGCAATCTGAATATCCAAAGTGATCCAGAATCTTCTCCACATAGTGAGACTGCAAGAGAATGATCCCACCATCACAACCTCTTAAAAGCTTGATGTTCAAGATAACATCAGCTACTCCAAGGTCTTTCATCTCAAAGTTTTGATTCAGAAAATCTTTCACTTCCTGAATGACCTTGAGATTTGTTCCAAATATAAGTATGTCATCAACATAGAAACATAATATAACTCCTTCGCCCCCACCATGGCGATAGTACACACACTTGTCGGCTTCGTTTGCAACAAAGCCCGTAGATGTCAAAGTTCTTTCGAACTTCTCGTGCCACTGCTTAGGTGCTTGTCTCAAACCATACAAAGATTTCAACAATTTACACACTTTTCCTTCCTGACCATCTACTACAAAACCATCGGGTTGTTCCATGTAAATTTCCTCCTCCAACTCTCCATTTAAGAAAGATGTCTTAACGTCCATTTGATGAACGAGAAGATTGTGTGAGGCGGCCAATGAGAGTAGTACTCGAATGGTGGTCAATCTGGCCACAGGCGCATAAGTATCAAAGAAATCTTCACCTTCTTTTTGGGTATAGCCCTTGGCAACAAGTCGTGCCTTGTACTTTTCAATTGTACCATCGGGCCTAAGCTTTTTCTTAAACACCCACTTACACCCTACAGGTTTACACCCATAAGGACGATCAGTGATCTCCCATGTCCCATTAGCCATGATAGAATCCATCTCACTACGCACAACTTCTTTCCAGTAATCAACATCATAAGATGCATAAGCTTCTGAAATAGAAGTGGGAGTATCATTCACGAGGTACACAATGAAATCTTCACCAAATGACTTTGTGGTCCTTTGTCTCTTGCTCCTTCTAGGAGCTTCATTGTCATCCTCCTCAGAAATATCTGTGTGTTTCTTCTCGGAATGTTCCAATGGAACAGTAGGTCCAAGAGTTGTCTGTGACCTCTGACTAGATGAGCTAGGCATATCCTTCATAGGAAAAATATCCTCAAAGAAAGTCGCATCATTCGACTCCATGATGGTACCAACATTCATGTCAAGTACCTCAGATTTCACCACTAGAAATCTATAGCCAATGCTATGGAAAGCATAACCCAGGAAAACGCAATCAACTGTTTTTGGCCCATGCTTACGCTTCTTGGTAATTGGTACATTGACTTTCGCCAAACAACCCCAAGTTCGTAAGTAGGAAAGTTTAAGCCTTTTCCTTTCCCATTCTTCAAACGGGGTAATCTCTTTATTCTTCGTAGGAACTCTATTTAGGACATGACTTGCAGTCATCAAAGCCTCCCCCCACCATTCCCTGGAAAGTCCCGATGCATCTAACATGGCGTTAACCAAAACAGTTAGAGTTCGGTTCTTTCGTTCGGTAACCCCGTTTGACTGGGGAGAGTAGGGAGGCGTCCTCTCATGTATTATACCATGTTCCTCACAAAATAAATAGAACTCATTGGAAAAATACTCTCCACCGTGATCCGACCTAAGCCTTTTGATCTTTCGATCGAGTTGATTCTCTGCTTCGGCTTTGTAGATTTTAAAGTAGTGCAAAGCCTCATCTTTTGTTTTCAACAAATATATCATGCAATATCTAGTAGAGTCATCGATTAGAGTCATGAAATATCTTTTTCCACCTTTTGTCAACACACCATTCATCTCACAAAGATCTGAATGTATGAGTTCAAGTGGTGCCAAATTCCTCGCCTTAACAGTCGCATGAGACTTGCGAGGTTGCTTTGCTTGCACACAAATTTGGCACTTAGAACCTTTGACAATTGTAAATTTTGGGATTAAACTCAAATTTGCTAGCCGCGTCATGACAGCAAAGTTAATATGACAAAGTCGTGAATGCCAAACATTTGATTCGGTTTCACTGCAAACATGATTAATAACTTTAGTGCAAAAGTCTGACAAAGATAAGCGGAACAAGCCTCCGCTCTCATAGCCCTTCCCAACAAATTGTCCACACTTAGATACTACAACCTTATTGGACTCAAATACCAATTTATAACCATCTCGACACAAACAAGAACCGCTGACAAGATTTTTATTTATAGCAGGGACATGCTGCACGTTCTTCAGTCGCACGATCTTTCCCGAAGTAAACTTCAGATCGACCGTACCAACACCATGAACAGAAGCATGTGTCCCGTTTCCCATCAGCACGGGTGTAGTTCTTGCGACCTGATAAGAAGAAAACATGTTTATGTCAGAACACACATGTACATTGGCACCGGTGTCAATCCACCAATCTGGAGAATGACATACTGAAAGGATGGTAGGAAATTTACCATACCCGACATCTTTCATGTCAACATCGCCAATAACAACATTAGCGGTCTTGCTATTGTTCTCATTCTGACGCATGTCCCAGCGGTCCTTGCTGGATGAAGCCCAATGTTCTTCACTGCCACATACATGGCACTTTCCTTTCTTCTTATAAGTATCCTTCTTCTTCTTGAAGTTGACAGGTTGTGGGGCTTTGTACTTGCCATCAAATTTTCCTTTGCCCGCATAGTTTTTGTTCTTGGGTTTGTGGGTTTGGAAATTTCTCTTTTGTACCAAATTGGCACTGGAATTCCCCTCATGGAAACGAGCACATGTGTCTTTTGCCCTCGCCTTCTCTTCTACATCAAGAGTGCCAATTAGATTGACAACCGTAAACTCTTGCCTCTTATGCTTCAGAGAGGTAGCAAAATTCCTCCATGAAGGAGGAAGCTTGGCAATGATGCCTCCGGCAATGAATTTGTCCGGTAACACACAATTGAGATGCTCAAGTTCTTTAGTGAGCGACTGAATCTCATGAGCCTGCTCAACAACGGAGCGGTCATCAGTCATCTTGTAGTCATGGTACTGTTCCATGATATACAACTCACTTCCTGCGTCCGCGACTCCAAACTTGGCTTCGAGTGCATCCCACATATCTTTACCGACCATGATGGTCATGAATGGATCACCAATCTTGTCGCCAAGAACACTCAAGACAGCACCTCTAAAGAGGGTGTCTGTAGCCTGGAAAGCTTGCTCCTGCTCAGTAGTCAGCTCTCCCTCTGGCTTGCCTTTAGAGGCGTGAAAACAGTTCATGGTGGTAAGCCAAAGAACTGCCCTCGCACGCCACCTCTTATAGTTCACGCCCTCAAATGGTGCGGGGTTGAGAGTTGCAGCAAAAGCAATAGGAGAAAATTGCCTACATATATCAGGTTTTTGGATTGTTGAATAATTAGGCATTTTCCCGTTTACTTTAATCCAGAAAAATAATGGATAAAACATGAATAGCAATATATTGATGAAACTAGAAACTAGCAACAATTCGTTGAGACTAGTCATACAATCAAAATCATAAGCAAAATGCATCATATCCATGTCAATTGCTATTAGCAATAAACCAAATGCTAGCCATAACAGTGAGGATAAGATGGCATACGGCGCAGTAGCAGAAGGTGCAGATGTCCGATTGTCATGTCGCTGAAGAGGTCATTAACGTCGGGGAAGAAGTCGTCGTTGGGGAACTCGTCGCCGGTGATGTCGCCGTTTGCAGCCATGATGAACAAGACTCCAGCAGTCGCGTAAGGACGCTCCCCAAAAACCTGATCGCCCCTCTCCCGTACCGGATCACAAGAGGCGGGGTTTCGGAGGCCTGCTGTCTCACTCTCCGGTGCATGCCAGGAAGCGAGATGGGAAAGAGGTAGACGGTGCAATGCTCTGGAACAATGCGAAGAGTTGTGTCTCGTTGGAAAGAGGAGCGACCTCTTATAGGAGCAACGAGATGAAACTGAAATGGACGCACTAATTCTCATTAAGGGGAGGAGAAACAGACGCACTAAAAATCCTATTAAGTGGTCAGTTTCGTCTCCCATTAGTAGGCAAATCGTTTCAAGTTCTTGCATGACAAAATATGCTAGTACGCACGGTATGAAGAAACCAATGTACTAATGAAGAAATGAAACCAAAACCAAAATATTGATGCCATCAATGAGGAGATGAATGTCATCATTCACCACCATTCGGTTTCATTTTCCACTAGCGCAAATATTTTAACTTCTTTCTTATCATGCATGAACGTGCCACATGGGCCTATGGGATTTTCCTAGAAATTATTGGATATAACAGATGGTTTAAATCCCAATAATTCTAACAACTTCCTCCTATAAAAGAGCAAGAGAACCAACAGTATCCAAATCCGGCGGCCTTTGAATAAGAACTACACATCTAATAGGTTTCTTCAAACCATCAATAAAAGTAGTACAGATCACTAGGTCTAATTATGGATTATGAGCTAACATTTGATGCATGAGGGGATTGGATGTCTCTATATACTCATGCACACTGTCAACCTGCCTCACATGTGTCAAACATCGAATCAGTGCTTGAAATTGTAGTTTACCAAAATTAAGACAAACAAACTCGCAAAATTCTTCCCACACCATTTTCTCTATCTTCATTCCTACTGAAGGCAACCACATTTTCTCTTGACTTCTAAAATACATCATCGCATAGTCCTTCCAAGAGGCTTGAGGAGTTTGACATAATTGAAAATACTTTTCAGTTTCACAGCATTTCTTCCTACGGTAAATAGCCAAAAACCACCATAATTGTGTCGGATAGTGCGAAAACCATCATTTCCATAAATGTTTCCTGAAAACACCGATTTTGAGTAATATGGTGCCAAGAACACTAAAACAATGATTGACCGCGTTTTGACCAGAAAACTGACAGTGGGACCCATTAGAGCCACACGTGGCATGGGATAACGGTTAGAGATAAACACACCATTGGTCATTGAGCTCTCGCGAGATGAGCATATTGGTCATTCTTTGCTCAAAATGTGATGAACCGGTCACAACACTCATTTTTATGAGCAAACTGGTCATTCTGCCGTTTCCAGCCGTAACGGGCGCTGAGGTGGCATGCTGACTTGGCGCTGGGTCCACGCACACACCACATGCGCATGTCAGATGGCGGGATTTTTTTGCAAGAAGGGCCCTGGGAAGATGTGGAGCATAGTTTGGACCCTTTGAGGATTTTTTGCTCCGCTGGTGCTTGTTCTAGACAGGAACTCGACGCGAAGCTACCAAGCGATGGGCTCTCGTCCGCCGACCGCCGTGCGCTATGGCCGTTGCCGAGGCCGCTCACACTAAGATGCACCACGTCATGCCATGCCCCGACGCCACTACCGCCACACACGATCTGCAGCACTGCTACCATCGCCGTCGCGCGCCACGTGCGCCGTTGCTGCCGCCGACGAGCGTGATGGCGAGCCCATTGCGTCTTTCTCTCGATGACCGCTCCCGTTGTGGCGTGGTGTTCCCTCAATTGGGGTGGAGGTTCCTTCATTCGCTAGCCCGCTGCACCGCGCTCCCCCGTGCACTCCGTGGCCACATAATACGCCCGAGCGAGCCACCTAGAGAAAAAGGACATAGAATTGATGGAGCCTGGACGTAGTAGCCTCAATCCCGCAACCACTATGTATTTGTCTGAATTTTTGTCGCTTCCGCTGTGGTTCTTACTGTTCGTGAGGTCGTACTATGCCCAGACGCAACTGTGGGACGCGGTGTAGCGTTGTGCCAGCTCGCCTCGCCCAGAGGACCACCTCGTGTTGCTTGCACCGGACCATTGGCTCACTGCCGACGACGTCCGACCTCGCCGCCAGGTAAGATACATGACAATTCCTCGCCAGAAGGTCATCAGCATCGTCTCACACACCTCTCCCCTTCTCGATTGTGGCCAAGCCGGCCCCTTCTCCATCTCCGGCATGGTAGTACTTGCTTCATCTCCGGCATGGTAGCACTCGCGTCGTTACCAACACGGTGGACCAGCACATGAGCGCCCTCCCCATAACATCTCATCGGAATAACCAAAACATCACCGCCTAGGTAGCTACACTCACGCTCGCGGAGTCCACGGCGCTTGTGGTCGGCATCCCGTGTGCATCGTCGCCTACGTCCTTTGTCGCACGCGCAGACAACAACCACTTCGTGCCTCGCCATCTTATCCAAGGCTTCGCAGAGTCCATGTCACGCATCCTCAAGAAGGCCACACCACGCAAGCCTGCTCCGGCCGCAGCCTCTGACAGCCAAGCCCACACACTCGCACCACCCCAGGCCGATGCGACCTCACGCCCGTTACGGCCGGAAATGGTAGAGTGACCAATTTGCTCATAAAATTGAGTGGTGCGACCGATTCATCACATTTTGAGAGAAGAGTGACCAATGTGCTCATCTTGTGAGAGTTCAATGACCAATGGTGCGTTTATCTCTAACGGTTACTAATACTCCCTCCGTCCTAAAATAAGTGACTCGCCTTTATACTAACTTTGTACTAAGTTGAGTCACTTATTTTGAGACGGAGGAAGTATATAATATATGGGGTTCATCTGTCACATAGAGAGAAATAAAACAAAAGAAAAATATATATATATAGCTCAGCCGTTGATCAGGAAGAGCGTCCAGCGCACTGGAGATCGCCGTCGGCATGACCGCCGCCGCCACCGTGGCCACCGGCAGCGGCGTGGTCCCTTGCCGCTTCTTCCGCATCCGAACCCGCGGCTCTACCCTCTTCCATGCTCTCGTCGTCGCCACCGGTCACCATGGCCGCCACGGGGTCGAGCTAGGCGAGATCCTGTTTGCCCCGCCCGCGTACTCCTTGGCCTCGCCCTATGTCGCGCTGCACGCTGCGTGCGCCCGTGCCAACGCACGCCCAGCCCAGCGTCCGTCCGGCGAGCTCCGGCGCCCTCTGCACGTGCAGACCGAGCAGGATTCGGTCATGTAGGGCGCAGGTATCCGCAATCCTGAGCACTCTGTCTGGTCCTGCTGCTCCGGCTGTTGGTCAGCGAACGGCAGTGCTACGCTGGGAGCAGCACAGGCGCCCTCTCTGTCTGCTCCGGCTGAGCACGTGAGTACGTGAGCAAGGCCTTTGGGCGTGGCTCCCAGGCCCAAAGCACACCGGGGCATGGAGCTCTTTAGACAACACGCAAGAGAGCTTGGCAAGGTGGAGCTCCAGCCTCGTCGACGTCGTCGTCTTCCGAAGTTCCGAGGAGCCCGAGCACACGCGCACAATGGCTTCTCCGCAGACCACCTCTCCCGCAGCTCCCTCGACATTAAGTCGAGCACCCTGCGTGCGCCCACCAGGTGGGAACTAGGCGAGCCACGGCCGTCTGTGGCGGGCTGGCTTCGACGTGTGCGGTCCGTGGAGCCTTGGCGGTGCCGACGAGTCGCAGAGCGAGGGCGGCGAGGCATGGAGCTCCACAACGTCCCACGCCTGCGGCTGGACGTAGTACGTCCTCACGGAGGGCGACTGGTTCGCTTGGAGCATCACCGAGTCGAGCGGCCGCAACATGTTGTTGCTCTCCGGCGGCCCAAACATGCTGAGGAACTCGCGCGCGTCGGCGCGTGTCACCGTCGTTGACGCCGGCGCACATGCGCGTGCGCCCAGCAGAGGGACGCGGTGCTAGGCCGTGGCCGGTGCTGGTCGGTCCTACGTGTCCTCGTAGGCTGCTAGACCAACCAGGCCGGGCCTCTGGAACGAGCGGCGGCGCCCGCTACTCCTGCGATGACGCCCCGGAAGCTGCTGTTCTGGCGCGGGGAACTGCCGCGGGTGGACGACGGCGAGGAGGGGTATGTAGATAATGACACGTGGGTCCTACGTCAACATAACGGTCTACCCTAAGAGCAACTCCAATGGGGCGACCCATTTCGTCCGCCTGCGTCCGTTTTTCGTCTGCGGGCGACCCATTCCCGGCCCAATTTTGAGCCTGATTTGCGTCGGCGCGGACACGAGACGGACGCGCGCGCGCCTACTCATCTCCCCGGGCCCGCCGGTCATTTTTCCCAGAAACACTCCCGCCCGCGCGCGCTCGCTCCCGCCCCAACCATGGGCGACGACATCGACCTCGACCTCGACGCCGCCGCCGGCCTCGCCTCCCTCGCCTCGTCCGGCGTCGTCGCCCCCTCCGGGAAAGGCAAGCCTCGTGCCCCGCGCAAGACCGCCGCCACGACCAAGCCGAAGAAGGCGCTGACGCCCGAACAACGGGCAAGGGAGTCGGCCAAGAGGAAGGGCCGGAGGCACGCCGCGGACGCGAGGGATGAGGCCGCCGTCGCCGCCGCGCAGCAGGAGTTCACCAATGCCCGCGTCGCCGCGGCAACGAGGGAGGCGCTCTACATGCTAGGGGTAAACCCTAGCCAGCACAACCTCGTCCAAGCCGCCGTCGCCGCGGCCAGCACCGACTCGTCGGCGTTTCCTCGGATGGTGCTGCCTGAGTCACCCCGCGCGTCGGCTTGCAACCCGGTCCCCGGCTTCCACGTCTACCCGCAGGCCTCCCGCCTCTCCGGGGAGTGCTCACCCGACGTGAGCGTGGTCGCGCCTTCCACGCATGCGCCAGCGCCCATCGACCTCAACGCCACCCCGGTGGTTGGTGGCTCGTCGTCCGGCGGCACGAGGAAACGCGCGCGGCAGGCGCCGGCCGGCGGGCTCCCAGACGCTCGTGACCTGTTCGAGGGAATGCCGTCCGCCGTCGACAAGGACTTCATGCAAAACCTCATCTTCGAGGGCGGTGCGCCGGGCGCTGGCTACGATCCCGACGAGACACAAAGCCAGGACGGCCGCGGGGCGTTCACGCCGGCCGCTGGCTATGATCCCGACCAGGCGGCCTTCATGCGTGATCAGGTCGGCGTCGACCTGGGCGGCTTCCCCCTCGCCCACGAGTTCCCGGACGACTACGTGCTAGAGGAAGAGGACGAGTGCGACATCGACGTGGAGCCTTTATTCGAGGACGAGGTGTGCAAGCATGACCACGGGAGCCGAGATGGCGTGGTCGAACTCAAGTCCCACCCTTTTTTATGTGCTGGCATGTGTGCGGCCGGCTGGCGAGTGCGCCAGCATAAACTGTGGTGATATTTTCTGAAGCCGGCATTGTATGCCGGCGCTGGCATGGTGCCGGCATGAGACATGGCCGCTGGCATGTCGGCCGCGGGCCCTTTTTATTTAAAAGTTGAATGCGGGCATGAAATAGGTCGGCGCATTGAGCGCACTGCCGACTCAAATGCAAAATTGGGAGTACGCCGGGCGGGCGGCCGACCCAAACGGACAAAAAGCGGACAAATGCGCCGTCCGTTTGGATTGGCCCATTGGAGTTGTTCTACGGTGTGAATATTGGCTGCCACATCATCATTTACAGTAGGCTCTATCTGTCAGCTGTCGTGTGAAGTTTCAGTGTCCGGCACCATGGTGTTTTCAACAAATTTTTATGAAAACGATGGTATTTCACACTATTTGACGCAATTGTGATGGTTTTTGGCAATTTACTCTACCATTTAGGATTTCTCCATGAAACACAGAGATGTCTTGCTCGGATCCGCAAAAGGATACTCTACGAATTCCTACAGATCTTGTGCATCGTCGCTCGCAAGCGAGTGATGTGTGTTGCTCCACTTGCGACTTTCAATCATTAAGGGCCTAGCGCACCGACTGCACCTCCTTCTGAAAAGGATCAAGCTTGGCGAAGTATTCATCAAGCTTCTCATTGTTTCGTGGCGACATCCTCTTAGATCCGCGTCGGTAATTTGAGCATCGTGTTCATCTGGTCACCCTGAGCCATTTCGTCAAATGGTAGTGAAGAGCAATTTGTCACAACCGCAATCCAACCTGAGCTAAGGTGTTCCCAAGAAGGGGTTTTAGGGATCATGCAACCAACCGTAATTTGACCAGCAGAGGAAGTGGGAAACGAGGATCAAAGCACTGAGATGCCAATTGTTACGATCCTATATGGACTTCACATGCTAACTGGAGAAAATCTTCACATGCTATATTGACCTGAATGTAGTTCTTACGATCCTATATCGACGCACCTGTGCTGCAAGCCTGCAACAATATAGTAGCAACGAGAGCCATGGTGCGCGAAGGACGGTAGAACAAAAGCAGTGGCTTTCACGTCCATGTACGAATCCTGAGCTCAGCTGCTCGTTGGATCGGTCATGTGCCATGGAAGCGGCAGGAGGTAGTGGACTCGAGAAGTGGAGGACATCAATGGCGTCATCTGTTGCACTACAGTAGTATGTATGCGTTACGTGCAACGGCATTTACATGCAACATTATGTGGGTTTTATGAGGGCCGCGTTTACCCGCTTTCAACTTGCGGACACAACACACAAGTGGGAAGCCCTGAGTTGCCACGGCCATCGCGTACGTGCGGGGCTGGCGACGTGGCTGGGCATTCAGCAGACCGACCAGCATGCTTAATTTCACACATCCACTACCTGAAGCTTTACTTGTATATACAGTACATGGCAGTGTACCACACGTGATCATCCAGCTCTGTTCGTCATTTGTATCACACCAACACACGTCCGCCACCTAGCATATTTTCTGTTCATTCGTTCCTTCATTCGTCCGCCACACAGCCAACGGAGTGCTGGCATCTGTACTGTGTCAAGCTGTTAGGAAGCAAGCGGTGACTATGATACAAGTACAATCCTCCGATTGCCACAGCCCGGTATCTTCTCTAGAACATCAAGAAGATGCCTCCGATTGCCACAGACTTCAGGATACGGATGCAACAGGTCAATACAGAGATCAACCCGTCTCCTGGTTCGTTCTCTTCAGCCTCCTGCTCCTCGTTGCTGAAAAAGAAATGCAAATTGTGTAAGTTCTTAGCTCTATAGATTTCAAATAAAAGAATAATAACATCAAAATCTGAACCACCAAGTATTTGTAAAGCCATTCCTAACATAAAAATCAGATGAACTGACGCGGACAACAACAAAATCAGATACATTCTGCTGTTCTGTGGTCAAATGATTTAGGTGGCCTTTGTTTGAGCTACAGCTACTGGACTCAGATTCTAGGCCTTCTAAAATGAGAATCTCAAACAAAGACATCGATTTCTAACCAGGTTCACATGACAGTAACCAGGTTCTGTTGTTCTGTGGTCAAATGAATCTAGCTGGTTGGTTCATGACAGTAACCAGGTTCATGACAGGTTCAGGTTCATAACCAGGTTCACATGATCTAGCTCTGACCAAAACTAAAAAGAGAACAAAACCGACCAAAACCAGTATACATACATTTCATCTCAGTCTAAACTCGAGAAAACAACTAATGTGCACCGAATCGCATATAAATGTCATACTCAACATTTAGGGGCATTATTGACATTGCAAAACACCTACAGTTCCTACAGCTATCCAGCAGCGGGGTAAACAAACAATCAGCTTCTGGTTCTCAGGAATCTACAACCACAAGTGATTTTCAGGAATCCACAGCCATGGTGATTCTCAGGAATCTGTAGCCCAAACAAAGGGGGCCTTTAACATTCCTAACACTAAATCCAGATTGTTGAACTGATGCAAACAACAAAATTACATTTCTTATACGCTGTTCTAATGGTTTAGTACACTATGCAGTAATAATACATCGTAGAGAGCACCACAGCAACACAACACATGACAGTTGCAGGAACGCAGGATGAGATATCTATCATATAGAGATCTCCATTTCAGAGGAGGGTGTTCACAAAAGAACACACCTTGGACAGTTGCAGGAACTTACCTGGAAAGAAGCTCCGTCAGCGGATCACATAGCCTCTTTGTTGGGTCAGTTTCAGCATAGAAGCAAATGTTTGCGGAGACACCTTTCCATTCAGGTAAATTTTCAACAATAGACTGCACAAATATTATATGTGACACATCCGTAAATCTTTAAGAAATTGACGTTCAATCATTTACAAACTTGCAGTAATTCTCAAGCACGGAAATAACAAATGTATGTAAAGAAAATAACAAGTTATTGGAAATACCGTACCTTCTTAACAGCTTCAGAATTGACCATAACCTTCAAGTATTTCACTGAGGGATCGAAGCCATTGGGAACTCGCTCGTCAGCATACATCATTGTGTAGACAGTACCAGGTAGGCTCTTTGGCAGCTGCTTTGGCAAATCGGTATCAATTCTGCCATCGGTACAGGGTGGGTCAACCCGGTCGTGTGCTGAGTACACAAAGTGCTTGTCCTCGGAGAAGAGACTAAGTGTATCAATAACATAATTCACAGGAATGTTGCCCCAAGGGCATTTCTCGTGTTGCCTGGTTCCAAAAAAGAGAAGTACAGCAGAGTTACAATCAAATTTAATAACCCCAGTTATAAGTACAAGTACAGTCAAGTACAACAGGCAGTTACCTGGGGTTGAGAACTGACACCAGGACGCCAACATTTTTACCAAATCCAGTAGTTTGCTTCATGAACATGAGTGAACTTTCACCAGAGGCCATTAAACTGATCTTGCTGCTCTTCCAAGCAATAGCCTGCACAAATATAATTACTTGCTGAACTTCAGTTTCACTGATTTGCATTAAATAATGTTTATGATAAATGATGGATTCCACAATCAACGATCATTTGTTGGTGCTTGTGCAGGAGTTAGTTTTACACTTGTAGATTATCTGTTTTGTTTTCTTTCATTTTAATTGAGATGTCCACCTATTTTCCCTTGAACTACTGCATGCTGAATGATTCATGAAATGGATGGTATAGACATCAAGATTTTGCATAATTCCTAGCCAGCGGTGGATCTGTGGGAACAAACAAGAATGCTAGAAGGAAAAGACTAACTAATCTATCAGATCTAAACACAAGAGGACCTCCAGCCCCAGCCCCAGCCCCAGCCCCCACCGAACCGGGCCCAGCCGTTCCAGCAAAAAAATACCAAGTAGGGCCAGAGGCGACGAAAGAACTTAATAATGCAGTTAGGTTTTCAAGTTTCTCTTACCATTTCAGCAACTGTCGAGCTATCACATATTGCTATCAGGTCGGCATCTTTCATCTCAAATAAAGCCTCGGCTACTTGCCTTCCGATGGATCCAAAGCCTTGAAAACAGAAGCAAGTTAGAAAATGTTATGCAAGTGCAGCAACATGTATTTTACATTTTTAACTAAGCATTAATACTCACCAATAAGTCCAACTTTGAGTTTGAATGTGGTGTTATTGTCCTGGCAGGTCGCAACCTGTTTACAACCAAAGCGTGATAAAGCTGCTATCACCCCACTGTGATCTGGAAGGGGGTTTTGAGAATGCATGAGATCCTCATGCATGGCTCCTCTACCCTTTGAAGAGAATTCTCCAATTTCTCAAAGTCCTCAGTATTAGCCACACACACCCAGCCTGCTTCATGTCAATCCATTTGTACACTGTCCTCTATTCCTCTTACCCTTCCCTTCTGCAAGTTCCTCTAACTGGTTGTAATCGCTAACATACAACCAACGAATCCCTATACTCACATACAACCAACGAATTCCTATACTCTAACATACAACCTATCCCCATTCCCCAATGAAACCCTCGCAGCATCCAGTGGATCAGGCGGCACCTACTCTGTTCCTCCTATCCTTCCTCTGCTTGTGCAAGGATAATTGCTCTTCCTCAATTCCTGTAATATACTCTAGGATACAACCTATCTCCAACGAGTCCCTCGCCTCAATCAACCAACGACACGGCACACCCAGCGCTGCGACTACGCACAGACCACGGTTGGGTACCGGAAGAGAGGAGGTGGTTCGAACCTGAAGGTACATCAACGAATACCCAGCTGTACAGCGAGTTGAGCATCAGAGCGCAACCCTCGCCGTCGGGATCGGCGACCTTCCCGGCCCAGCGCGCGCCGTCCGCGGCCTGCAGCGTGGCGGGCTCACCAGCCGAGAAGCGGCGCCTGGGGGTCTTCTCAGTGATCTTGAGATGCACGGTCGAGGAGCTGACCTCCTCGCGCACCGCGTGGACGGCCGCGTTGTAGGCCTGCGACCGGCAGCGAAAGCGGACGGTCTCGCCCTCCAAGTCGGCGGGGAAGGGGCCCGCGGCGGCCGTCGAGGACGACGCCGCCATCGAGGACGACGCCCAGGCGCGCGGAGGCAGGCGCGCGGGGGCGGGGGCGGAGGGGGCGGGCGGCCGGCGCGCGGTGGCGGGGGCGGAGGCGGAGGGGGTCGGCGGCCGGCGCGCGGTGGCGGGGGCGGAGGCGGAGGGGGTCGGCGGCCGGCGCGCGGTGGCGGGGGCGGAGGAGACGCCGCCGAGTCCCGAGGATTTCTCCATCGGGAAGGAAACAGGGGCAGCGGGAAGCGAAATTGAAACACGGTGGGGAACGGGGCAGGGGGGTCGATGTAATTACCTAGGGTTTGGGGTGGGATTGGGGAATTTGCAAGTCGGTAACGACGGGGAGCGGTTACGGGGACGGCCACTCCCAAACTTGCGTTGCACGCCATCTAAAAACGTTCACCACGGGAACATGAACCTGGCACCCCGCTTTCGGGTGCATATCGATACAAATCGTCGCTCGATCGACACGTGTCCAATTCTTTTTTTCAAAAAGATCCTTGGGATTATTTTTTCACGGCCATAGCCCTCTCCTCTCCCCCCTCTCAACTTTGTCGCCGCTCCGTAGCCCCGACACATGTTTGATCTCATGTGTGGTGAAGCACTCGAGGTCCATGACTGATGTCGGGGTCGTTGTCGTTGTTGGCGGAGTCGAGGATGGCCAGCACATGCCGGGGTCGAGGTGGAGTTGGAAGCTAGGAGGGAAGAAAGTGTGGTCGGGCACGCCGAGGGGGCGGCTAAAGAGCCCGCCGTCACCATGGTCGTCTGTTGTCTTGTGGAACCATACCTGGATGACGATCGGTGCGATGGAGGTACAAGACTATGCGGGGGATGGAGGCGACATTAGGGAGGAGAGGAGACGACGGTTAGGTTAAGGGGTAGTTGCTCGGGCCTGCCTCACTCCGGTATGGTTGTCGCTCCTGCCGCAGCACGCTTTCGAGACTACAATTGGTGGGGTCTGCGCCGCCGAGTCGGCACATGGCATCACCATGCATCACGGCGTGACTACCCTAAGAAGGTTTCGACGACTTTTGGGCCTATGGGGAGTTGAGGAGGCATGCACTAGTAGAAAACTGGGCTTTGGTCACAGGGCAATATTCACATTAGTCCCGGTTCAGTCACGAACCGGGACTAATGTGAGCATTGGTCCCGGTTCGTGCGGCCAGGGGCCTGCCGGGCCTCGTGGGGGCATTGGTTCCGGTTCGTCCGGACCATTTGGTCCCGATTGGTGGGACAAACCGGGACCAATGGGCCACGCTCCTGGCCCACCACCCTTTAGTCCCGGTTCATACCACAAACCGGGACTAAAGGGCTGGTCCTAGTTGCGGCCAGTGTTTAGTCCCACCTCGCCAACCGAAGGGCGCTCACACCAGTTTATAAGCCCGTCCCTCTCTGCCTTGTTGAGCTCCTCTCAAAGTGAAAATAGATGCCCTTATAAAGGGAATTTGACCTAAATTCACAGTAAATTTCTTTGAATTTCATAGAAATTTATTATGAATTTAGGTTGAATTTTCTCTATAGGCGCATCTATGTTCATTTTTATAGTAAATAAATAAATAAACCTTAATAAAATAAATAAAAATAAATAAACCTTAATAAAATAAACTATAGTAACTAAAATAAATAAACCTTAATAAATTAAATAAAAATAGCAGCAGTAAAATAAATAAAAATAAAATAACTAAAGTAAAATACATAAGTAATTAGAAATAAAATAAATATGTTTTTTGTTGTAAGTAGAAACAAAACAAAACAAATAAAGCAAAAGAGAAAACAAAAAACAGAGAAAAAAATTATGCCACCTACTGGGCCACCACGGCCTGAATATGACTTGAAACCCATCCATGAGCCAGGATTCAGGCCCGCAGAAGGCCCAGTAGGCCCCACAGGCAGAGAGAACGGTTAGGCCCGAAAGCCTGCAGTTGAGAGGAGTTCGAGAGGGTGGGCGCAGCAGAGCTTATAAACCACTCTCGAGCCCTCTCAACTAGCGAGGTGGGACTAAACTTTTGACGTGGGGCAGCACTAGGCCTTTGGTCCCGGTTCGTGGCACCAACCGGGACTAAAGGGGGCATTGGTCCCGGTTC
>NC_057802.1:8230489-8235976 GCF_018294505.1 Triticum aestivum | reverse complement strand
ACGAGTTCCCTATATATACCCCATCGCCACAGCAGAGCACTCCACAGTGCTCTGTTTTTTCTGGCCGGCGAGGGGAGGGCATTTGGGTGCTCTAGCTCACCTCCTATGCACATGAGGTGTTCGATGAAATGTCTGAGCCACACTAGTTAATCTTTCTCCTCTCGAAACTCGACCTCCGAGCTCCATTTTCCTCGAGATTTTTCTAGGTTTAGCGGTCCGTCACGTCCCGTCCCCGTCTTCACCGCCGTCGATCGCCCGCGCCGATCTCGTCGCCAGCACCACCGTGGTGAGACTCTTGTTCTTATCTTCTTTCTGAAAGGAAAAAAAAATCTTACTTTAGATAGATACTTGTCTAATTTTGTTAACTTTATTATTCCTTCTTATTACATAGTGCGATGGTTTTGGTATCCGCCCCGTGGGCCCTCGTCCTGTGTATGATTCGGATGTGGTATATATTATCTTTTTATAACTATTTGGTTCATTTATTGTTTATGACAAATATACCGACCAACGTGACATAGATTTTATTTATCTAGGAGGTGGTTGAACCGGAAATTCTAACTGACCCTATTATCGAGAGGTTAAATTTAGTTGAAGAAGAAAACAATTACTTGAAGGAAAAAATAAAAAAAATTGAGGAGGAGAAGATGATATTGGAGTTGCATGTTGCGGATGTCGTCGATGATCACAAGATCAAGATGGATGCAATGCGCTTGAAGATTAGAAAGATTAGAAAATATGCCATTCATACCGAGGCTTGGTATCATTATGCCGTTGGATCAATTGTTACCTTGGTTGCGATTATGATCGCATTTGTTTTCGCATTGAAATGTTTTACATAGTTTCAATGTATGGTTTAATTAATTAGATGCTCTAGAGAGCTATATATATGTTGTTAGATGAGAACTATGTATGTACTTTGGTTCTAATGTGATGATGAACTTCTATTAATTTGGTCACTTAATTATCTATTCATGATGGTCTGTAATGGTTTTTGACACACTTAATTATATATAATGCACGCAGATGAACCGACAATGGATGTACGGTGACAGACACACCTCCGAGTACATTAAGGGCGTGCATGATTTTCTCGAAGTGGCTGAGGCAAACAAGCAGAATGGTTTTATGTGTTGTCCATGCCCTATATGTGGGAATACGAAGTCTTACTCTAACCGGAAAATCCTTCACACCCACCTGCTTTACAAGGGTTTCATGCCACACTATTATGTTTGGACGAGGCACGGAGAAATAGGGGTTATGATGGAAGACGGCGAAGAAGAAGAGGACGATGACAACTATGTGCCCCCTGAATACGGTGATGCTGCAACGGGGGAAGCTGCTGAAGATCAAGAGGAACCAGACGATGTGCCCAATGATGCTGCAAGGGGGGAAGCTGCTGAAGATCAAGAGGAACCAGTACCCGATGATGATGATCTCCGCCGGGTCATTGTCGATGCAAGGACGCAATGCGAAAGTCAAAAGGAGAAGCTGAAGTTCGATCGCATGTTAGAGGATCACAAAAAAGGGTTGTACCCCAATTGCGAAGATGGCAACACAAAGCTCGGTACCATACTGGAATTGCTGCAGTGGAAGGTAGAGAATGTTGTGCCTGACAAAGGATTTGAGAAGCTATTGAAAATATTGAAGAAGAAGCTTCCAAAGGATAACGAATTGCCCGACAGTACATACGCAGCAAAGAAGGTCGTATGCCCTCTAGGATTGGAGGTGCAGAAGATACATGCATGCCCTAATGACTGCATCCTCTACCGCGGTGCGTACAAGGATCTGAACGCATGCCCGGTATGCGGTGCATTGTGGTATAAGATCAGACGAGATGACCCTGGTGATGTTGACGGCGAGCCCCCCAGGAAGAGGGTTCCTGCGAAGGTGATGTGGTATGCTCCTATAATACCACGGTTGAAACGTCTGTTCAGAAACGAAGAGCATGCCAAGTTGATGCGATGGCACAGTGAGGACCGTAAGAAAGACGGGAAGTTGAGAGCACCCGCTGACGGGTCGCAGTGGAGAAAAATCGAGAGAAAGTACTGGGCTGAGTTTGCAGCTGACCCAAGGAACGTATGGTTTGGTTTAAGCTCGGATGGCATTAATCCTTTCAGGGAGCAGAGCAGCAATCACAGCACCTGGCCCGTGACTCTATGTATGTATAACCTTCCTCCTTGGATGTGCATGAAGCGGAAGTTCATTATGATGCCAGTTCTCATCCAAGGCCCTAAGCAACCCGGCAACGATATTGATGTGTACCTAAGGCCATTAGTTGAAGAACTTTTACAACTGTGGAATGGAGACGGTGTACGTACGTGGGATGAGCACAAACAGGAGGAATTTAACCTGCACGCGTTGCTGTTTGTAACCATCAACGATTGGCCCGCTCTCAGTAACCTTTCAGGACAGACAAACAAGGGATACCACGCATGCACGCACTGTTTAGATGACACTGAAAGTATATACCTGGACAAATGCAGGAAGAATGTGTACCTGGGCCATCGTCGGTTTCTTCCGACCAACCATCAATGTCGAAAGAAAGGCAAGCATTTCAAAGGCGAGGCAGATCACCGGAAGAAGCCCGCCATGCGTACCGGTGATCACGTACTTGCTATGGTCAATGATTTACACGTAATCTTTGAAAAGGGTCCCGGCGGACTAGCTGTTCCGAATGACGCTGAGGGACACGCACCCATGTGGAAGAAGAAATCTATATTTTGGGACCTACCCTACTGGAAAGAGCTAGAGGTCCGCTCTTCAATCGACGTGATGCACGTGACGAAGAACCTTTGCGTGAACCTGCTAGGCTTCTTGGGCGTGTATGGGAAGACAAAAGATACACCTGAGGCACCGGAGGACCTGCAACGTTTGCACGAAAAAGACGGCATGCCTCCGAAGCAGTATGAAGGTCCTGCCAGCTATGCTCTGACGAAAGAAGAGAAAGAAATCTTCTTTGAATGCCTGCTCAGTATGAAGGTCCCGACTGGCTTCTCGTCGAATATAAAGGGAATAATAAATATGCCAGAGAAAAAGTTCCAGAACCTAAAGTCTCATGACTGCCACGTGATTATGACGCAACTACTTCCGATTGCATTGAGGGGGCTTCTACCGGAAAACGTCCGATTAGCCATTGTGAAGCTATGTGCATTCCTCAATGCAATCTCTCAGAAGGTGATCGATCCAGAAATCATACCAAGGCTAAGGAGTGATGTGGCGCAATGTCTTGTCAGTTTCGAGCTGGTGTTCCCACCATCCTTCTTCAATATCATGACGCACGTCCTAGTTCATCTAGTCGACGAGATTGTCATTCTGGGGCCCGTATTTCTACACAATATGTTCCCCTTTGAGAGGTTCATGGGAGTCCTATAGAAATATGTCCGTAACCGCGCTAGGCCAGAAGGAAGCATCTCCATGGGCCATCAAACAGAGGATGTCATTGGGTTTTGTGTTGACTTCATTCCTGGCCTTAAGAAGATAGGTCTCCCTAAATCGCGGTATGAGGGGAGACTGACTGGAAAAGGCACACTTGGAGTGGACTCAATAATATGCAGGGACGGATATTCTTGGTCTCAAGCACACTACACAGTTCTACAGAACTCTACCTTGGTGACCCCGTATGTCGATGAACACAAGAACAGCCTGCGCTCCAAACACCCGGAGCAGTGTGACGACTGGATTACATGTGAACACATCAGGACTTTCAGCAGTTGGTTGGAAACACGTCTCAGAGGTGACACCACTGTTTGTGATGAGTTGTACTCTTTGTCCAGGGGACCATCTTCGACGGTATTGATTTACAAAGGATACGAGATAAATGGGAATACATTTTACACGATCGCCCAAGATCAAAAGAGCACCAACCAAAACAGCGGTGTCCGCTTTGATGCAGCAACCGAGAGGGGAAAGGACACATATTATGGTTACATAATGGACATATGGGAACTTGACTACGGACATGATTTTAAGGTCCCATTGTTTAAGTGCAAATGGGTCAATCTGTCAGGAGGCGGGGTACAGGTAGACCCACAGTACGGAATGACAACAGTGGATCTGAACAATCTTGGGTACACTGACGAACCGTTCGTCCTAGCCAATGATGTGGCACAGGTTATCTATGTGAAGGACATGTCTACCAGACCGAGAAAAAGAAAAGATAAGGAAGCGAATACATCATACGATGAGCCAAAGCACCACATAGTTCTTTCAGGAAAAAGGGACATTGTGGGAGTGGAGGGCAAGACTGACATGTCTGAAGATTATGAAAAGTTTCATGAAATTCCTCCCTTCTAAGTCAAGGCTGACCCAAGCATCCTGATAAACGATGAAGATTATCCATGGTTACGGCGCAATAAGCAAATGACACAAGCGAAGAAAAAGTGAAGACTTTCTCCCGCAACTATTATGATGATACCATGCCAACTTTGTAACAGACGAGTATGATACCATTGTCCGTTTTGTACATGAAGTGCATCCAGTTTTTGCCGTAACCCTCTCAACTTTCTTGCACATGCTATGTGGATGAAATGATGATACCATGCCAACTTTCAACCTTTTTAGAGTTCATTTGAAATGCTTTTCAATTTTAGGGTCTTATAGCTCAAAATAATTAGTAAATGCATGAAAAATAACAGGCCAAAAATTAAAAATTATGCCACCTACTGGGCCACCACGGCCTGAATACGATTAGAAACCCATCCATGGGCCAGGATTCAGGCCCGCAGAAGGCCCAGTAGGCCCACAGGCATGTACTGAGAGGTTAGGCCCGTAAGCCTGCTTTAGAGAGGAGCTCGACAGCTCAGGCGCACCGTACCTTATAAACAGGTGCGGCTCTCTCTCAGCTAGCGAGGTGGGACTAAACTCCCACCACCACGCCACTGTGCAAGGCCATTGGTCCCGGTTGGTGGCACGAACCGGGACCAATTCCACCCTTTGGTCCTGGTTGGTGCCACGAACCGGTACTGATGAGGCTGTGGCCCCACGAGCACCTTTAGTACCGGTTCGTGGCACGAACCGGTACTAGAGTTTCTTACTAAGCAGTTTTTTAGTCCCACCTCGCTAGCTGAGAGGCACTAGGAGCGGTTTATAAGCCCTGATTGCAGAGACGATGAAGAAGAGGTGCAATGCTCACCTTCACGTTGCTTAGTTTCAAGCCTTGAGAAATAAGGTAGACTGCATGAAGCTATGTGCAGTGCAGTCTACACTATTCCGAAAGGCTTGAAGCAAATCAACGAGCATTGCGCCTCTTTTTTATTTTTAATAACTTATTACAACTCCGGATTTCTTGTGTTATGACAAAATAAAATAAACTTTAATAAAATTTATGAAAGTAAAATTAACAAAGTATTTTCTGTTCAAAACATTATAAGAAACCTCTAGTATTATTGAAACTAAAATCATATAAAATTGATGCAACTAAAATTATCATAAAGTAAAGAATTATCATAAAGTAAAATAAATAAGTAATTAGAAACAAAATAAAAT
>NC_057802.1:8229720-8230306 GCF_018294505.1 Triticum aestivum | reverse complement strand
TTTTTGATAGAAACTTTAATAGCAAAAAGAATTATCATAAAGTAAAATAAATAAGTAATTAGAAACAAAATAAAATAAAATAAATAAGTTATTTGTTGTAAGTAGAAACAAAACAAAATAAATAAAGCAAAAAAGAAAACAAAAAAACTAAATACAGCAAAAAAAATTGTTGGGGCGCTGCCCGCTGGGCCCTCCAACCCTCGGGTTTGCAAATACAGGCCCAGAAGGGCTAGAGGGCTCAACGGGCAGCGCGCCAAAGTTAGGCCCAGAAGCCTTCTAGAGGAGTTCGAGACAGCAGCCGCGCCGGGGCTTTTAAACTGGTACGGGCGCCCCTCGGTTAGCGAGGTGGGACTAAACTTTTGGCCGCGACGCGGGCAGCAAGAGGCCTTTGGTCCCGGTTGGTGCCACCAACCGGGACTAAAGGGGTGCATTGGTACCGGCCACCAACCGGGACTAAAGGGGTGCATTGGTACCGGCCACCAACCGGGACTAAAGGGGTGCATTGGTACCGGTTCGTGGCACCAACCGGGACCAATGCCCCTCCTTTAGTCCCGGTTGGTGCCACCAACCGGGACCAAAGGCCGCC
>NC_057802.1:8221271-8229016 GCF_018294505.1 Triticum aestivum | reverse complement strand
GATATATATAACTCCCTCCCAGATAACTTCGACATGATGGACGGTCGATATTTATACCCCCTCTCGACCGTGATAACTTATACCACGGGAGCACCCCCCGGCCCTCTCGCTCGACCAAAACTCTCGAGGACACCCAAAGCCTAGAAAAAACGATGTCGGTCTCCTACCCCCTCCCGCCGTGCCCCTACCCTTGAAGCGTTGCCGAGGCCACCCCAAACCCGGAATAAGCTAGGTCTACGTTTGCACTAACCACCCGCTGTCATGTTTGTGTAATAATTGCCATGTTGTAATATTTGTAGAAACAATGGAGCACGGACGAGACGAGCAAGCAGAAGAGGTGTTGGGGGACATAATCTTAGCCGGAGGTGATATCTTGTCGTATCTTAACGACAATGATGGTCTGGAAGAACAGGGTGAAGAAGCAGGCTACGGTGATCGAAGAGTGGAGGAGGAAAGACATGATTATGATGGCTCCGGTGACCCAATGCTGGTGCAAGAAGGAGCCCGTGGTGACGGCTCCGGTGACCGAACAGAGTCCGGCCAGGTAAATATATTAGTTAAGCCTGTGCTGACTAGCTAATTGATGCATTCATTGTTTTGGTATGTACACATATTAATTAACACTCGTCTTTCTTCCTTTTTCTAGCCCTCCGGATCGAGCACAACTTTGGTAAAGAGACGAGGCCCGAAGAGAAAGTTGCGCTCGGATGAAAGGTTTGAGATCACAGCAATCGCGCGCGACGGCCAACCGATTGAACCCATCCGGACAAAGGATGCATTTGCTGCTCAGTGCGGGGTTCTAGTTAGGGACAAGATCCCGATCAGCATCCACCAATGGTATAAGCCTAAGAAGGAAGACCCTGAGGTGTCTTATGTCAATGATATGCAGAAACATGATCTTTGGACTGAGCTGAAGGCAAATTTCACCCTACCGCCAGAGGAGGATCCGGAGAAGCCAGTTAAAGAGCAATTAATCAAGTCTCATGCTCTTAAGAAGATGGCAGACCTATTCAGGAGGTGGAAGAATGAGCTGAAAACGTTTGTCGACAAAGAAGAGACACCAGAATTCATCGACCGGTATGAGAAGATCAGAGATCACTAGCCCGCATTTGTGACCCACAAGACATCGGAAAAGAGTAAGAAGATGTCAGCGAGAAACAAGAAGAATGCTGCGAAGAAGAAGCTTCACCATCGCACGGGGTCAGGTGGCTACCTCAAAGCCCGGCCTAAGTGGGCCAAGGCTGAGAATGATCTGCTTGAAAAAGGGATCGAACCACAGACAATGAACTGGACAGACCGTTGCCGGACTTGGTTCTTCGGGGCTGGCGGAACCTTGGACCCTGTATCAGGGAGGTGCGTTTGGACGAACGAGCTTTTGAGAATACCAGTCAAGAAGATTCAGCAATATATCGATGCAGCGCAGGAAGGGACGTTCGTTCCAGACAGAGAGAAGGATGAGCTCACAATGGCCCTCGGGAATCCTGAGCACCCTGGACGGACACGATGCACGCCAGGCTCCGTTCCGTGGAAGGCTGGTTTTCCGGATGCGGGCGGTTACAAAAGCCAGGAGAGGAGGAAAAAAGTGGAGCAGATCCAAATTCAGAAGCTGCACGAAAGGGTTCAAGCGCTAGAGGAACGAGACGGCAATCGACATGCCGAAACTACCCCCTCAGCTACACCGCCATCTCAGCGGAGAAGCAGCGTGGCTTCCACCGAGCTGCTTCAGCCGGAGCATGTCTTGACGGCTCCTGCTAGCTACCCCGTGGATGCTATCACGGAGTCTCAACATTGCCACCTTATGGCGCAATGGCAGAACTTCAAAGTCAAGGCGGTTGTTGGCTCTGTTTTACCTCCTGAACCGGCGCAACCTACCACTGCCGGCCGATTCCAGAAGGATATGCTAGGGTGATGGTGGATGAAATAACGGAGGGATTTGAGGACCTCCAGCTTGACTACCCTACCGGTGAAGGGGAGACTCGGCTGGGTTCTGCTCTGAAGACTCCATGCCTATGGCGGAAGGAGCTCATCAACCTTCCGAACTGGACGGCTCCGGCGAGTAAGGGCACTCCGCCTCCTCCTCCGCCTCCTCCTCCGGCGAGTGATCAGGGCACTCAGCCTCCTTCTCTGGCGCGTGGCGGCACTCCGCCTCCTCCTCCGGCGAGTGATCAGGGCACTCAGCCTCCTTCTCCGGCGCGTGGCGGCACTCCGCCTCCTTCTCCGCCTGCGCCGGCGCACCAGAGCAGCCAGCCTCCTCCTTCTCCGCCTCGTCAGCAAGGGCGGAAGAGACCCGCCGCCGCTCCGGCTGCTCCGGCGCGTCGTAGTCCTTCTCCTCCGCCTCGTAAGCAAGGAAAGAAGACAGCCGCAGCCGCTCTGTCTGCTCTGCCGGCGTCTAGCAATACAGCTGCCAGACGCGGGAAGCAATACAGATTCGGTCCTTCTCTGAAGACTCCAGAGAAGTTACCATACGAGAGGACCGAGGAGGAAACCAGGGAGATCGTGCGAGCCGAAGTGACAAACTTCTTTGAAGGGGTGAAAGCAAAAAATATCCACCTCCGGAGGAGAAGGTAGATCCGGTGAAAGCAAAGCGCACTCTGGCTGCCCTGACAAAACCACCAAAGTCTCCGCCGAGAGGCAACTATGAGCGCATTCTTGCAAAGACATATGCCGAAGCGGAGCGGTTGGGAAGTACTGTCAGTGATCAAAGGTTAAAAGAACGACGAGCTGGGAAAAAAATTGCCCAGCTCGGCGAACAAGCGAACCAATCGTGCCCCCCGCTCAAGGTGTCAAAAGACATCGTCGCTAATGGTCCGAGGATGGTGGCCGGTTATAGTAATCTTGGAGATTACCTGCCCGACGATGTACAATATGAAATCATGGAGGTGGACGAACACAAATACCATTACGGGAAGCCTCTCGTCAAAGATGAAATATCTCTAACAACGATGATGCGAAGATTACATGATTGGTACATGAAAACCTGCAGAGAGTCTGATGGGATGAATACTTTGACGCTGAGAGTTAAACCGGAGCATGACCTCGTTGGAATTGAACTGCTGAATGTTCCATTTGAGGATTTCTTCCAGTTTTTCAATCAAAAGGCCCTCGATAAAACAACGATCACTTGCTACTATCTGTAAGTAGTACTACTTCTGTCATTAAGTCTCTCTATATAGGTCAGCTCTTTCATTGCATGTATTTATAATTATCCTCACTATATTATGCAGATTGAAGATCGCCGAATTGAAGAAAAGATAAATCGGTGATATTGGGTTCATTAACACAAATCTCGTAGATGCATATACGGTTGAAAAACATCCCAAAGAAGCCGATGCCAACTTGCTACGATCGTTGGTATTAAATCAAAACAAAGATATACTACTCTTTCCTTACAACTTCAAGTGAGTGTTACTGTCTTGTGCATATTCGGTTTCCCTTATTAGTCCAGGTTATGGTAATGTAATTGATGACTTATGCATGCATGCGCAGCTTACACTATATTCTCCTAGAGATTAAGCTTGAGCAGGGAGTAGTAACCGTCTTAGACTCGAGACGAAAAGATCCCCAGGACTATGCGAACATGACTCAAATGCTCGAGAAGTAAGTTAAATCGATAATTATCCACCATATCAGCAACTTTGTTCATTTCCTGATATCAAGTAATTGTTTTCTTTGTCTGGCAGGGTTTGGAGAAAATTCACCACAAAAGCTCCGGGACTGCCGAAGAAGCTGCAATTTAGACACCCGAAAGTAAGTACTATAGTAGCATGTTCCGTGCATCTCCTAGTGATTCAAGCGCTAGTTTCATCAATACCATTTAGCATGCTTGCTTATCAGTTTGATTGACCTCTATTTCTTGTAAAGTGGTTGTGGCAGGAACCCGGGAATAATTACTGTGGATACTACGTTTGCGAGTCCATCCGCCACACGACCTGTGAGCGGGGCTACTCTGACGAACAATATGAAGTGCGTAAGCAATAATATTCACAATTTTATTTTATTACCATCATTTGTGTCGAGTTTAATTTATTCATATATATATGTATGTATATGTATTGACCCCCTTCTTCAAATTAGATCTTTCAGATGCGTGATGAACTCCTAGCACCAGATCGGATGTGAGGAATTCAAGAGGAATTGGCGGCATTCTTCCTTGACCACGTGATCGCTGAAAACGGAGAATACTATGTGGACCCTGTGTTCTTACAATTTAATTAGGAGATTATATTGTAAAGGATAATTATTGTATATATGTAGCCGGTAGTGTCAGATAGATATACGAGAACTTGTTGTTCGACCAATCTCTCGGAGAAGGAGAGGTGGTCGATATCAGTTCTCTCTGTATGCATATGTTCATGACGATCTTCTGTTTCCTTCATTTGCTTACTAGCTAGCGTGTCTAGTCCTTTCCATACGTATATAGTACGTAGCGTTGACCAAGCACGGAGATAAGAGAGGACACTTCTCTCTATTAATTATCTAGCTAACACAATATATGAAACACCTAAATTAACCCCCCAACCCCCCCTTAAAAAAAACAAAAACCCCAGCCCCTGAAATGCTGACGCGTGGATGCCTACTGGTCCCGGTTGGTGACACCAACCGGAACAAAAGGCCCTGCCTATTGGTCCCGGTTGTTGGCACCAACCGGGACCAAAGGCCCCCCTGCCTGGGCTGGCAGCGGCGGCCACGTGGAGGACCTTCTGTCCCGGTTCGTGTAAGAACCGGGACTAAAGGGTTAGGGCTTTAGTAACGACCCTTTAGTCCCGGTTCGAAAACCGGGACAAAAGGCCCTTACAAACTGGGATAAAAGCCCCTTTTCCTACTAGTGATGGAGGATCAAAGGAGGACCGACTGCTCGCTGGTGGAAAAGATTGGCATGTGGCAGTGCTTGGCCAGAGTCGCACACCGCAGGCACCCGGTCGCCGACTGTCGACCATGCTACCAAAGATCACATGGGCCTTCCATGTCGCCGTGGTAAGCCCCACGACACTGGAGCACGTGCGTATTGATTGTGTTCATGGACAGTCGGAGATTTAGCGGTGCAGGCATAAACGTCTTACATTATACATTATAGTGCAGAGGACAGAGTCAGTAATCGCTAGAGATTTAGCGGTGCAGGCATCAACAAGATGCAGCACTGGCGACAGCTTGACTCGGACGTGGGTCTGGAGCTAATCGTTGAGGGTTGTGGCAACACAGGACGAGACAGCGTGGTATTGCTTTCGGCCCCGACAAGGCATGTTGATTTGAGAAGTGCGGCGGTTCGGTCCACTCTGGGAAAGAGAAGAGGATATGACGCGAAAAAACAATAGACAAAGGTTTTTTCTTAAAAAGAATAGGACATGTGTTAATCGAGGAGCGATTTATACCTGGCATGAACCCGAAAGCCAAGTTTGCGTACCCACGGTGAACGTTTTTTAAGTTCTTGAACCAATCTGCTCCCACCGGCCAAGTTTATGTACCTCAAATAAGAGACTAGTACTACGGGGTGAATTGATCAACAAAAGTACAACAGAGGATGGTCAGACGGGAGTGAATCCTTACTTCTTGTATAGTGAATCTTCATCCCTAGCATAGCTAATTGCTTTCTTGGCGTTCCCAAGATCCAACTCCAGCATTGCACATTCCTCCTACCTATATAGCAGAATTGGGTAAACAATGATCAGACAAACAATGCACTGCTGAATGAACATGCAACATAAGCCAGGAGGATCGTGTTCTTCCGGCGACATATAACTAATTTTCAGACAAAACACCATATATAAACAACAGCCGCAACATCAAGCTCATCCACTGAACTGTAACTGACAGAACATCAACATGCCGAAGAAATCAAGATCCTAACAGATTCTTAGTTTGAATTATTATCAATCACTACTTCAGCCGATTGCCAATAAATCATGTCATTCTTTCAGAGTTTTCCAATATAAATAATCCACAAACTAATTTCCTCTTAACTGTGCAAATCCTCTAAAATATATGGTCTGATCCTCTGCTACCAAGCAAGACCACTTGCTGCAAACCATTTATTAAAAAAAATTCGCAGGACACTTGTACGAAGATATTAGCAGCATAAGTGAAATATTCCCTCCAACAGCTACCTGGAAATGTAACGAGCATATGCTGCATGTTGCCACCAAGAACGATTATTGTAGGGATCCTCCCGCCAAGAGGAGGGCAACGCTGAAGCAGAACATAGCCTGTGGGTTGAGTAGAAAAACCATTACCAGCTGACAGAAAAGAACTTTTCAAATAACGACTGCCCTCCTCATTCAACTAAACTGAAATGAAACTACAATCTATATAACTAAATATAGATTTGTATTATATCTATAACTGAATATTTCTATTTCATTATGATCCTACAATCTATATAACTGAATTAACTAATTGGGGAAAATGTCCTGAATGCAAGTAAAAAGAGATCTCAATCTAACAGCTACATAAGTAGTTAAATATAGCCCCCACATTAACAATTTACTACATCATATGGTAATAAATTTGACTTGTACTTTCAATACATACAAAATGAGGCTAATTAGCTCATCAAGCATCAACAGATCGTGCCAAATGCTGAAGTAATTTTGACCAGCTGGGAGTCAAAGCAGGAGAGAAGGGCAGTTGTCATGGAGCGATACCGGACCTGCGGCAATGCATTTGAACGAGAATTTGTAAAAAAGAATGTTGTAGCACCAAAAAATAGTAAGCTGATATGACTGAAATCAGCAATAGCGGTGGGATCATATGCCATAGTTAACATAGTGAAAAATAGATTATATGTTGTATATCAATGAAGACCGTGCCTGCACACAAATTACAGAGAAATGAAAACACGCAAGGTCCTGAAATAGTATCTTCATGTAGGACTATCTTGCCTAAGAAGTGATATGGTTTCACAAAAATCATCTACAAGGTCAATAAAAGTAAGAGGGCACTACGGCGCAGTGGCCTTAGATAGTGGCATGTCAGCTAGGATGCCATGGTGACCTAAGGAAGGGGCTGCACATCTTCCCACGTGTGCAGATCAGACGGCGCCCGTGTCATCGCCAACCGCGACCGTAAGCGTGAACGCTCGCCCATTAAATATACCGTAAAAGTAAATGACTAGTAGTAAAACTACATTGTTCTTCTGGAACTATACTGAACCTGTGAGTCACCAGCTTGTGCGATTGTGGGGATCAACAAATCAGTAGTATCTAATCAACCACCTTATTTTGCAAGAACTATACTGAACCTGGAAATGACCAGATTGTGGGATCATCAGGAAATAGGTAGAACATTTTTCAACTACTAAAGCAAAAGTCTGAAGCGAAATCCACCTGCAATTACCATACCGAGGGTTGCCTGAAATTAGTGATCGTGTGATTTTGGTAGCCGCAGATTCTTACCATTCCCCACTAGCTGCACCGCCCCAGTCACCTACGCTGCGGAACAGGCGCAGCAGACATGGAGGCGCCGGCGAATGGGAGAACGCAGGCCAGAGGAAGCAGTGGCGACGCGCGGGCTCAGGAGGCAAACGGCACGCGGTGGAGGATGAAAAGCAGCGTCGGCGTGCTTGCCTGCGGGCGCAGCCCGGCTGGGTGGTGGTCAATGTTTTAAATAGCGGGCTATAGAAAATAGCGGCGTGCCTCCAAATCAGCTATAGCGGGCTATAGCTGGCTATTTACGAAGACGATAATTTAGCGGCACCCTACTGAAAAGGCTATAGCGGGCTATAGCTGAGCTATAGCCGGCTATTTAAAACT
>NC_057802.1:8219777-8220717 GCF_018294505.1 Triticum aestivum | reverse complement strand
ATCTACCTGACCGCGTAGCCAGGCGGGGGGCGGGGTGGAGGCCTTCGGCCGAGGAGAAAGAGAAGAGGTTGGGTAGTCGATGTGAGATTGCGAGGTGAGCGGCGAGCACCTGCACTGTGGGGGCACTGAGGAGCGAGGACTGAAGAAAGACACACACGCACACCCATGGAAATTCAGACAACGGACGACACTGATCAAGCAAGGCGCCATCAGTGAGGACGGATGGCTGAGATTGCAATACATCAACACTGTTTACCTTCACCGTTTTGCTGGCGTCTGTCACATTTTAGTTAATTACACAGGTAACTATGGACTGTAATAATAATAAAGACATATGTAGAAGAGTTTGTCTCTAGGTTGAAGGATTGCCTTAGTTTAGGCGATTAGGGTTCCCCCACCGCGCCATTAGTTCCTATGGTTTTCGGAAATCTCAATCTCCTTCTCCCGTCTCCATTCGTGTCTCACCGTTTTGTCGAGGTGCCTCTAGGTGCATTCTTTCCCACTTGTTAGGGTTCCACCGTCCCACCCACCACCATAAGACTTATGTACGTGGCTAGGGCGGGTCGTACGGGGATGTTTGGATCGTGCCCAAGCCAGTCCGATCAAAACAATAGCGAGCCAAAATATTGGCAAACGAATACGCCGCCGGAAACTCGCCAACGCGCATACGCAAAATCTCAACGGGTGGCCAAAGAGTTGGTTGCAATCCAAATGGATGTCAAGCCTTCTAGTCAATGCCAAAAAATTGGCACAACGCCTCTGGACCACCATCCAAACAACCCCTACATCATTTTTCCCCCTATCTTGGCCCTGGTTCTTTTGGGGAAGATGGAAGGTGTTGAAGGGTTCATGTCGGGGCTCAAGCTATCGAAGGCTGAGAGGAGAGCCGTGAAGGTTTTGGACTTCAAGGTGCAGGGAATAAAGATGCCATGATGGAGCC